>NW_028288627.1:600000-786850 GCF_059628265.1 Tinamus guttatus | reverse complement strand
GTGTTACCTCCTGGCACTTGGTTGTGAGTGTCTGGACAGGTAGCTGCTGTCTTGTTTCCCCTTTACTGCATCTCCTCGAGTATGTTGCAGCATGAAGAAGATAAATGTTTGTTAAGCTGCACCTGCTCGCTTGAATAATTTCCCACTAAAGGAGGCCACTTACCAGTAATTCATTACCAAGTCTTCGTTGGTGTAAACAAAGCTGTGAGAAGTAAGCACAGATTTCCCTGTTCCTTACTGTTTTTCAGCTGTTGTTTCTGTTAAGAGTTACCAGTGCATCTTTCCTTCTCTCTTTCCCACATCTTCACAACTCTGCAGTATAATCTAGTCACATTGCGGACATTTATATCTATTTTTCTTGCCTGTTTTTATGCTGTAGACTTGTAGACTAAAGGTAAAAATAAATAAATAAAAAGATTAGAGGAAAGCCCATGTGCAGGCCACAGCAGTACCTGGTCAAAGGCACTGAGCTACCATCCCAAATTTTTCCCTGAGCCCTGAGATGTGACTTCGTCCTGCCAAAGCTGAAGGCAGATACTGAGAGGTGTAAAAGGAAAGGTCTAATCCTTCAGTGACATTAATTAGGTATGTTGACTTGAGCTGGAAGCATGGTGATTTCTGGAAAACACTTTTTTTTTTTTTTTTTTTTTTTTAGCTGGACCACTGGATAAAAGGGTCTCTCTGCACAAAAATTATTTCTATCGTATCAGGTCTGTTCATATAAAAAACATGGGAGATTTTCTCTAACCCATTTTTTTGCAGCTGCAGACAATTCAGGAAAAAAAATAAACAGCCTGACGTGTGAATTAAAACTTGGTGAATCTGCATAAATGAGATAAACCAGAAGCTCCCGTTACCCATTTTGAGGTTCTCTTTCCACCAAATGCGAATAGTACATAGGGGGAAAGGCATTTTCTGTTTCATGCTTGAATTTCTCTCAGATCAGTTAGTTTCCATCAGGCTTTTCTGCAGAAGAATTTAGCTTTGAAATGCTTTGGCTCAAAATTAACCTCACTTCTGGGGAACTCAGGGCAGGAAGTTAAAAGGAAAACTGTCGATGCCTTCTGCGGTGCAGTTACTCATATAATTAATTTCTTGTATTTGTAGAAGCTTTTCATTTTTTACTATTTCAGTCAATATTATCTCTAGTAATGAATCTCTGCAGCTTGAGCTGAAAAGTCATTGACTTGCAAACTTTATGGAATGAGTATGGGAAGAGGGAAATGATAGTTATTGTCCTAAGTTCTGTTGTTGCTTCTGGCTGTAGTCTCTCTCTTAAAGCTGCATTATGTCCTTGAGTGACTTTTATCTTTGAGATATTTGTGGAGATTATGTCATTCCTTTTGCAAAAGGTTTGTTGGTACGTTCCTGCAGTTGCTTGCTAGGACATGAGCAATGCCAAAGCCCTATTCTGCCTCTCAGTCATAGCTCACTGCAGTTATTGCTGAGTTTTCCTTGAAGGAGACACTCCTGGGTCCAGAACTTGAGTTGAAATCTCAGCAACAAACAGATTTATAAATGCAGTGAAGACCCAGCCTGTGTCAAGAGCTTTTAGCATGCATGAAGAAGCTCCTGTCACACCACACACCAGCAAGGACATAAGGATATTCAACATGTGGTGGCCACAACTTCCAGAGTATCACATTGTGGCATAAATAGGAGCAGTGTGGATTTCAGCAAATGCTCATTCAAAAATAATTCTTCTACAGTTCTTGGCAATGATACATTTGCTGTGATTTACTTTCCATGTGGCTTTTTATTCTTTCCACAGCTTTTTATTTTCTGATTCTAACCTAAAACTATTCCAAGAATTCAAGACACTGCTTGCTGTCGAGAGCCTAGCAGCTTCCATATCAAAAGTGGTTCTCCATATCTTGCTATGTAACACTGTATCTCTGAGAGAAAAGCAGTTTCTGCTCTTTCTTTTTCTGTGGCCTGTATGTTTTCCTTTTGTAATATGTTATGCAATGCACCTTTTAAGATTCTGTTCTCTAGCCGCAGCAGTGAGTGATCTTAAGTGTGAGATATTTTAAATAAGTGTTGTCTTAAACTTTTCATACTGAATGCAGTGTGAGGGAGAAACAATGAAAATGTCTAAGCAATGCAGTGATTCATTTTGATTTGCTCATGAACTGTGTCTCTGTGCTGGATGATGAAACACAAGTGGATGATTCTTGCAATGCCTGAAGTCAGCTGAATGCATGACCACCAGCCTTAAGGCTGGAAAAGCACACTTATTAATCACCATGAAACCAACATGTGTCTTCTATGAAGCAATGACTCTTTAGTGACCCTTTTTTTGGAGAACAAGCTTGACAGCATTCAGGGTACTTGTGTCCCAGTCTGTAACAGGATAAAGGTCTCATATTCAGCATGAATACCTGAGCTGTTTTTCTTCCCTCCCAAAACCAAACTGTCTACAATTCAGAAGAAACTGCTTATAGGATAACAGCAAAAGATCAAGTTTAGTGCCTACAGAACTGTGTGATAGTATGATGTATTTTCTTGGAGCTATTCATGGTAGGGGACTCGGAAGATTGCTCATTATGCTGGCATCTGTTGAAACTCACCAAGAGATACCAGGTCTCTCTTCAGACTTTCCAGGACATTTTCAAGTAGCTTGAATGTGCAAACAGGCCCCCTCAACACTGCTGACTGAGCACTCATGTTATAAAGGATTAGTTATTCAAATTGACCTAAGAGCCAGAGTATGAGACCTGGAACTGGGAAGATGGATTCTGACCTCCCACAGCTGAATGACCATAGGCAATTCACAAAATCTTCAGTTTTTCTCTCTGTAGAATGAAGCCATAAATTTGGCACTGTATTTGAAACACCCAGGATGAAATAGGGAGACACAAATCAAGTTACAGTGAGGAATGGAAGGATATACAGCAATATAATTGATATTCTCATCTCTCAGGAAAAAATGATTTAGCATTTTGTTTTTTGAAGAGTGTCAAGATTTATAAAGTCCATAAAGCCAGATTTTCTTGTGGTGTAAACTGACATTGCTATTTCAGTTAACATAAGCTGTGATTCTGAGCACTGGCTGAATTTCTATAGTTTATTAATAGGGTTTTGTTGACCGTTATCATTTGGATTAAACAAGAATTTCTGTCTTGTAGTCTACATATCTTGAAAGCCATTCTTCACCTGAGGCTGTATTGATATAACTGTAGCAATGGGAAGGAGGGAGGAAGAAATGTGTTCATGTGAAAAGGGCAGTCCGTCAAACTGAGATTAAGGAGAAATGCTGAGTTCACAGAACATATCAGGAGTTATTAACCTCTGCATGAAACCAGCACTGCACCATGGCAGTCTCATTTTTCCTTTTATTTAAGAGGTTTCTTTTACCTATTTCCAACCATTTCAAAATCCAGCTCATGTAAACTTTGAACTTCATTTTGGGGTTATTCAGGCTCTTCCTCCCTTTCAGAAAGCAATGCATGCATCAGTTGCTGCTGTTTCAAGACATGCACAACGGAATGCTTGCATCCCATTGAAATGCTTTGGCTCTGAATAGTATGTTTTTGCATTTCAATAAATAAATTCAGTTCCTTTCTTACCTCTTTCTCTGAAACTGCTTTCTTCAGTTTATATATATATACACATGTGTGTATGCATGCTCTTGGGAAAAGGGAGAGGGGAGAACTTTCTGAATCCCTTGAAAATTAAATAACAGCTTAACACTAAAAGGTTGATTGATGTATTGTTTGACATCTAGGATGTAGGCAGCTAGCTAGATGTGGCGTGTCTGGCTGAATCACTTTCTGTCGCTTTTCAGAATATACTGTTACTAAAGGTTACATGCTCAGTATACTAAAATATAATTACCCTGCATCACCATCTACAGAGCATAGTTAGAACTCAGCCTCTATGTTCTTCCAAGCAAATGGTGTAAGACCATAACGTTGATGGGTATCCTTTCTGATTTTAGTGCTGTTTACTCGCTAAAGCAGCCCGTATTTATAATATATATTGTATTGCCACATCTGCTTTGCCCATATGGAAAAGAACTTTACAATTTTATTCTCCTTCCATATTAAATAGGAAGCATGTTTGGCTAACATGAACAGGTTAAGAAAGGGATGAATAATAGGAAAGTCTGTTAGTAACAAACTTCTTGGAAAGGAGGTATTACGACCTGTTCTGGAGCTGGCCTTCTCCCAGTGGGAACTGTGATCTGCATCTCAGAAGTATTTCAAAATTCCCAGTGACAATGCAGGCTGTTGAGATGCACATTGTAATGCACATTGTGTCACACATTGTTATGTGTTGCTACAAGAATTAACGATGAAATGATGAACGCTGAGCTTTGTTCAGACTCTCCAGGAAAAAAGCCTCTGTATTTGGCTAGGGAACATTACAGCACTGCTTTGTGTTACTAAGGTAAAGTCCTTTGGGCCAAGATTTCTCTTCAGCTCACCACTGTTGCAAGCTGCATGGATTCTCTCTGAATAATGGAACGTTTTCATGTTTTAATCAGATGCAATTTTGCAAGCGGTTTTTATGATTTAGCAAGTCCGTTAAAACCGACATTTGTTCTGCTCTGACACTCGTAAGGAGCTCCACAGAGCATAAACATTGAAAATTACTTGTAGGGGAAGAAGATATTAAAATTCCCCAACTCTTGTGTGCTTGTCAGAGAACTGCTGTTACCTTGTGCTGTGCCCGCCCAGAGCCAATCCTGTTGATGCACCTGGCCTCTTCTGTGTGTGCTGACTTGTGGCAGGGAGCTTGATGCTGCTACAGAGACAAAACATTTATTTATCTAGAAGTCTCTGCCACGTACACTGTGGTACTATGTCTTAATGAGGAAGCAATGGCTAAGTTTAAATGGATGGCAGGGTTAAACATTCAGTGCAGGAGGGTTAGTAAATCAGATGTGTTTTACCAAATGTGTGTTGCATAAAACAGCATGGGTACCAACTGTTCCTTCCCATTATCTCCTGTGTTTATAACCTGAATCCATTCAAGTTCAATATTGAACTCTTCCCAAGTTTTCCATCATACTTTAACCAAATCCTGTCCATATTTCTATCAAGTCCAGAGCAGCTTTAGAATGAAGATGTAAACTTTAAGCTCTGGTGGAGATTGCTTCCCATCTTCTTCTCTGCCCACCCCAAATTTCAGACAAATACATGTTGCCAGGAGTTAAGCTTCTTTCTGTCCCTACAGGGTTAATCTCCAGGAAGAGGACCTGCCCCTGTTGTGCTTGAATATCAGCTTTGCACTAAAAATAACTTGTTCCAGGAGCTTTGCCTCTTTGATATAAAGCTTACACACCACGGTAACCTGCAGATTGACATCTCTCAGAAAGCAGGTTTTCTCCAGAGTTGATACACTTCTCACTCACCCTGTTCAAGCAGTGATCTGAAGTTCCTAAGAGGGAAGAACTTATAAGAGTACCTGGAAATGCATCAGATTGTCTTTATTTTTTTCCCAGCTGTCATTTTTGCACTGATTTTTTGTATTTGTGTTGTGTTTTTTTTTTTTTATTTTTATTTAAAGCCTTCTTGCACATAAATACATAAATTAATGGATGCTATCAAGCCATGCTTTCTCTGAGCATGGAATACTTTCCAGGAGTTACAGCTGTCACAGTGGTCCCTGCCAGAGAAGGGGCAGGGTGGGCTTCAGACGATTAAGCTTTTAGTGATTCTTCTGAAGTTCCTTCCAACCTTGTTTTTGAGCTTGAATGGACTTTCTTTTTTCCCTGCTACAGCCACCCACATGCTGGGCCCTTGATGCTATTTCAGACTTTTTTTTAGAAGTTGAACCAGCAGCTGCTTTTATTTTACTTCACGGAAAAGCTTCAAGTAATCTTCAATATAAGCAGGAGATACCTCAGGGAAACCTTCTGTGTAGGGTAAATTAGTAGCCACTCAGAAAGGTACTATGCTGGATCCAATCACTTGGTAATTAACCCATGCAACATGCTCTCATCCAGCTTATCCCTTTCTTGTATGGTGTCAAGTGCTAATCATGCTAGCAGTCTACATTGGCATTACGGGAAGGACATAATTTCTTTGCGAGTTGTGCCTCTTTCAGGAACAGATCTTTTGGAGGCTCTCTGAGATCTTCACGGGAGACTTGGGTAATATCAGCTGGTCTCTTAGGTAAGAGAGATCCTTGCATGTACACAGCTGGGAGGAACCTAACTCCCTGGAAACAGCAACTCTGGGCTTTGTGTGTGTTGGGGGGAGCACTTATGTGCTCCCTAGGGGTGTATTAGCTGAGCATTGCACAACCTTTAATGTCTTTCTCTTTGCTCCACCCTCATAAGAGAGGGGAGGACTATCATCTCCAATTTTTTTGATGGGAAGCTGAAGTACAGAGCTGGGTTTGGCAGCCTGGAACTTGCATGCTCTAATTCTTACCAGACATTGCCCACAGCCTGAGGTACAGAAATCTCTTTGTAAACGCCATCTAGCTCTACCAGGCTCTGACCCTTGAAGACATTTAGGTGCCTAATTTCTACTGAGGCTGAAGGATCTAACTGGCACTGTACCAAACTGGGCAACTGAGCCTGTAAGTCAGGATTCGCAGCCTAAATCCTGTTCCTGCTCTTTTCTTCTGTATACTAGAGATTTTCCTGAACTAAATGACCTCTTTGCGTGCCCCTGGTTTTTTTTTTTTTTTTTTTTTTTTGAGCAGGAAATAAGACCAGCACAGATTGTCAGCTAGCATTTGCCCTGTAAAGGCTTCCCCACCTCCTGTTCAGATTTATACTGTCACCACAGCTAAGCAACAAAAATTAGCAGATTGCAAAACAAAAGCTGTGTGATGTTTGATGTCTTGTAATGTGTTAACAAGCCCCAAATATACTCTTGTCAGTAAGAAACCCCAAGGAAAGTGGAAGTAATTCCAACGAGGGGAGTGTCTCCCATCCTGCTGCTCTGGCTTTCACTTCTAATTTTGGCTAACAAAGTAAACATGGAAAACAGTGTCTGTGCAAATTGCTCTTATAAAAATATGGCTTATTTTGAGCCTCTCTTGAATTTGTGCTTTAGGCTGTGATTGCACAGCAAAAACAAACTTGTTATTGAGATCAAAGCTGAAAAGGTAATGCCCTTTGCTCACAATAGAAATGATACGGCTAACTTCTCATCTCCCATCAGTTTTGATTTAAATTTATCTAGCACTTGAGTGTCCAGATCTCTAGGGTTCCCTAAGAAATGATGCACTGAGCTCCCAGTGTGGCCTCTCCATGCTCTGCTCTACATCTGCTGTCTTTTGGCATTGCTGGTCCATGCCGGAATATTCTGGGAATGGTAGTATCTAGTTTGCTCACCCTGAAAGTGCCGTGGATCAAGAAACACATCTCATACTTTCAGCAAAATGGTCACTTGTCTCTGCATTAATTTGAGTTTTCCGCCCTATTGGGTGGATATTCATTGGAGGATTTAGAGGTTAGGAAGCTGTTGAACCTTTTTGTCACTCCAGGGATATGGTGCATGTAGAGGCATACTCTTTGATTTTTGTAGTCTTTGCTACCATCATTCCTAGAAGCAATCAGAAAGAGGAGGATGAATATTCTCCTCCTGTGGCTATGCAGTTTGCAATGCCACAAATGAAACATTATGAAAAATGCCTACCAACAGGGAGAAATTATTATCATGGAGCTGTCAATCAGTGGCAGATAAATAAGGCAGAGAGGGAAGAAGAAACGATCAAAAAAGCAGGCAGAGTACAAGTCATTTTATAAAATCCTTGTTGTAAGTAATGTTTGGTAAATTACTTGCTTTTTCTCTGAAGCCTGGAGGAAAAAAACATTGGCTCTTTTTCTTACTTTTGCTTGTCAGTTCTGGACTGTGCTATGCTTTTAATTGAGGGAGGAGAGACCATACACCTAGAGTCAAGATGGGTAGATATTTGGCATCCCAAAGCTATGACAATCATCATTATGCCCCACAGCCAAACATGACTACTCTTAAGCTAATGCACGTATGAAGTTCAGTAGTAGGAAGGCAATATAAGTATGTGGGTCCTACCTTGAATACAAAGGTCTATGAACCAAGGGAATATTTTCTGTGTGTTCTCTACATATTCAGCTCCTTGTGTAAATAGGAAAGGAGCTTATGTCTGGGAGAGAGCTGACCTCATGCTTTTCTCTTCCTTATTCTTGACTGATGGACACTGAAACTGCTTGCTTTGAACATCATAGGGAAGAAGATGCAACTATTTCCTTCTGTGTTAATCATCACAGATACAAGAGAAATAAAAAGAAGGAAGATATCAAAAAATATGCTGCTAATCTGCACATGTTTTGACTTATCTAAGGTTGTTAGGTATTACCTCCAGTGCTGTCCTGCATATTATTGTAATGCAAATTTAACCCACTTTGTGCAACTTTCAAGCTTTGCTGCCTTCACATTTGATATGACTCAGAATCCATCCCTCTCTGTGCACTGGCTGCTAATAAAAAGCCCAGGCCCATTATGCTTGTCACTGAGCTCTGCTTGTCCCTGCCTTATTACAGGTAGATAAGGAAAGATTAACTCTGCACACCCTCCGCAGAGTCCAATATAAACTGCCAAGTTATCCACTTCTCCCAGTGTTCCCCGAGGACGCCTAGAGACCAGTTTTGCTGTTTGCATGATGCATCCTTTCTCCCAAACCACAGACAATGTGTATTTTTCACCAAAAAATACATGTTTAGTGCATTAGTCATCCATGGGATCACTCTCCAAACTGCAGTGGTAGGTTTGTCCTTATCTTCGTCCTGTACCGTTCATATGCTGTTTATCCTTGCACAATCATCTTTCACCACCCTATACAATCCTTCATGACTTTTCTATTCCTTCACGCAAACAAGTTGTACAGGAAAGTCTGTTTCTGACCCAGTCTCAGCTGCCTTCCTGCTCTCTCCTTCTGCATGGAGATGGACAGGTATTCAACATGGCTGCTCAGTGACAGACTTGCTGTTTCTTCTGGCTCCTCATCTAGATGTTGTTCACAGCTGTGCTAAAGCCCATATTGACATGAGCCACCCTTGCAGGTGAAAATCATTCTCATCTTTTGCATCAGGTGGCTCTCATAAGCTCCTGATTGTCTGCAGATTAGACATTGCAGGGTACACCATATATCCCTCAACAACACAGTGCTCTGTAAGACCCTGGGAGTGGCTAAGATGCATATTTTTATCTACTGCTGCATGTAAAAACATCATCAATGACAGTAAGGCAAATTTTCATTTACTGGTGTGTTTTGGGGCTTGGAGTCTGAAGTTGTTGCTTTTTGTTGTTGTTGTTTGGGTGTTTTTTTTTTTTTTTTGTGAGATCCTTGAAAATGCAGTTCAGCAAAAGGTGTTTGGGAGAGAGAGGGACAGATCTGATTCCTTTTTCTCCTTATTGCAAAGCTAGAAAGGAATGAAGAAAATCTTGAAACAAAATGTTGTGATTGCTTTTCCAAAGCTCTTTAAAGGTTCAGCTCTCCTTAGGAGATCACAGGAAGGTTAGATCTGTTCTTTTATTTAATCCAATCAAATTCATTCTTGGTTCTGATTTTCTAGCACACTATGAAAAGTCTCTGATGATTCTGATATAAGTCCCTTATTACTTAATTGCTTTTCCATAAGGCTTTCACCTGATAATTCGGATATTGTTACGGCTGCTAAAACCTGATAATTCTTCTTCACTAAAATCTACCTGTGTTTATTATTACTTGTGCTACGGGAACAGCTTAAGGTTCAGGCTGAAATCAGATCCTCATTAATGACTGCTGTTGCAGGCACTCCACGAGAAATGCTCAAAAAACTCTGACAATACAGGGAGGAAGGCAGCGTTTTAATGAGAAAGAACATCAAGGTCTTGCATAAGGCCACTCCACAACTCATAAGTGGAGACTAAGATAGGATGCTGCTTCCTGTTGCAATTCTGCAAATAACAGCCGATTATTTGGACCAAGCACTACACAATAAACTTATAAATCTGTTGAATTTGGGCTTTTTTTTTTTTTTTTTTTTAAGTCTCTTTGCATATAAGTTTGTCCAGGGTTTTATATGGCCTTGTGAGGAAAGCATGTCTCTTCAGGCTGCTATGTTGGTAATGGCTCTCTCAAGGATGCAGGACTTTACAGTTCATTAGTAGGGTCATTAACAACTTTGGTAATTAAACAAAAGGTTGCTGAACTGGTCATTCAGCAAATTCTTCTCGTATCTCTGTACTGCAACTAAGGTTCCAGGAAAAGCTTTTTTTTGGATCCGTGGAAGTAATAATGGGCCCTTCATAAACGTATTTATTGGTGGGCATATCCCAGGGAAAGCTGGAAAGCTCATTACAATAAGCACCTCTGCAAGAGTAATCATAAAGCTTAGTGTTTATGACCAGAGTTTCAGGATGCAGAGCAAGAAGCATAATTTAGAGGACAAGATACCGTATCTAGAATGTTCAAATGCAGTTCTCCATTTCGTGAATCTGTTTGGCTGTTCTTTGTGCCTTGACCAAAGTGAGCTAGACTCTTCTGTAGTTTTGTTATTGCCTGGCTTTTCACTCAGAATCTTGCCTGGACCTGTGGATTGCTCTTCAGAATAATATAGTTCAGTATATTGATGAGATGCAGGGTCTTGCAAAGTTGAAGCCTTTTGCAGGCAGGCCTGCCTCAGTTTCCTTTCAACCAAAGGAATGTTGTGAAGTCCTACTTTTTTTTTTTTTTTTTTTTTTTTTTTTTTTTTTGAGTGATGTGATGTGAAAATAATAAATTTATTACTCCCAGCACCATCTTCGGTCTGCACAGGAGATGGCTCTTTCCCTGGAGGTTGACAGGCCATACCTGCCAGGGAGTAGATAAGCTTCTTGCAAAACCAGCGAGGTAAGATTATATGTACCCCTTGCAAAGAATGGGAGATGCAATTCTCCATCCAGATCCTAATAGAGACAGTCAACTTGCTTTCCCTTAGCCTCAGCACAGCAGCTGACAGGAACTGTGGGTGTCTGCAGTGGTGCGAGGAAGAGGAGAGATGGGCGCTTTGGGAGCTCCTCTGATGATACAGTTATTATATGCTCAGTTACTGATCACAGATTATTCTGAATCCCCTGGCTTACCAGTTATTTCCAATTGCTCTTATAGTTTAACAGCCAGTGTTTCTTTATTCATTTTTCTGTCTCTCTGCTGCCTGGGAAGCAGTTAATCACTTGCTGGTTTCCTTGGAAGACAGAGTGGGTGAGACCTCACAGTGTCCTGATATGCACCTTGCTTCCCTGCTGAGTTGCCATATGGAAAACTGGGGACAAATTATGAATGCTCTGGGGGGAGCTTTTGCACCCCTGGCTAACAGTGTCTGGCAGCTCCCTCCATGAGGAAGTGACTATGTGGGGAGAGGAAAGCAAACAAAACAGGTCTGGGGCTGTTAGGAAAGTGGAACCTGTCCAAAGAATCGTTATGCATTTAGGTAAAATGAACATGACAGTTACTGGTTTCTACACAAGAATTGGTCTGGCCAGATTGAAAAGCAAAACAATATATAGTGTGAAGCCAATATATTTTCAGCCTTTCAAGGAACTGTATGCCTGAAGGACAAATGTGTAAAACTACCACAGCTGTCTGCAGTGCTGTACATGCAGCTCACGCTCTCTGACAGACACCATTATTTATTATTTTTTTTATGATAGCACCTAGAGGCTCCCACTGTGATCCAGGTGCTTTTGCAGGGAGAAGTATTGCCATGACAAATGTGTGCAATTGAGCCCCCATGCAGTTTCTCAGCTTGGCTCACACTAGCAGACACTATCCGATGCTGTTGGCAACAAAGGAGACTCGATCACGCAGTTGCTGTCTGCACTGCTTGTGCAGAAATGCTCCCTGGCTTCTGACTGCAGAGATCCAGATCTACAACTCAGTACCATAGCCACAACAAAGGGCAATGGGAGTCCCTCTCAATATAACGTCAGTGATTTGTGCAGACTCTGCAACCTGTCTTAAAGCAAGTCAAATGCAAAGCTAACTTTGTCCGTAGAACTCTTGACAGATTTCCCAAAGCAGATTTTGAATTTGTATTCTCTGTTCTAAACCACCCTCCATAATTCTCACCTCCCCGAAAGTCAAGCTTTTCCCTACTGCATAATAGAGATTTAGCAGCAAAAGGCTGGAGGGGAGGCCTCATGTTACCAAGACTTTAACAAATTATACCACAGAGCATTAACTGGTATGTCATGAAGTATTATAATTAATTACAACTAAACAACAGTTGTCAAATAAATGAACAAAGTACATTTCATGAAACATTATTCCTGCCTTTTTTCTTTAATTGTTTGTCCTCTATTTGTTAGGCTAAAAATAATTGGTCATTTGCAGTTAGTCTTTTTCTAGTAATTAAGGTTCTACTGCAACCATGGAGTTGCGAGGTGGCTGGTGAGCCCATGTACTTAAAATGATTTACTAATAAGTAGGGAAGAATCACCAAAAATGGCCAAGTGATAGCAACATTCAATTCAGGATCATTTTCTTCTTTGGCCTCTATGGGAATAACATAGAACAACAATGCGTTAAAATGTTTGCGGGGCAGACTTATACTACAGCATTCCCACTTTATTTTTTAAGAAGTGCAAAGGTGCAGAAGGTGCCAAAGGTGTTTGGCATGTGAGGAAGAAAAGCAGTGATCCCTTGAGTGATATAAGACTTTCTTCCACCTACAGGACTGAAGGTCTTTGCAGATAATGTGTGATTGGACTCTCCTAAGGTTGTCTAAATGTGACTTTCAGCTGCCGAATATTGGCAAAGCTTTGCTGAAGAGACTGGACTTCATCTGATTTACTCAGGTTACAAAGCTTGTACTTCAATTGCAAATAGTGGAAAAAGTTGTGCCTTGTAGTCAGTTTGGTGGAAATCATCAGGTATCTGTGTCCCTTTTTGTGAGTGTCATTGAGTTAAAAATGGTCTCGTTACTTTCTAAAGCAAAAAATGAATAGCTGAGCATTTACCTGATGGAGCAGGAGGTGTTTGTGCAGAGACATCTGCAAACTATGTGCATGAAACCAGGTTTTTGAGTGTGCGTACACCCATGTGCAGGGCTAGTGTGAATGTGCAGCTCTAGATGTGCCTTCATGAGTAGGTGTCTAAGCGGGTAATTTAAGGCACGCTTTTAAGCCAGGTTTGTTCTTGCTAGATGAAAAACTGTCTCTGAATTTCAGGGCTTGCAGAAGTTATTCCCCAAACCAGATCTGCCTAGGGCTCTGACTGCTCTCATAGTAACACAGTGCGCAAGGAAAAAGGATTAACGTTTTAGTGCTATCTTATTTCCAGGAAAATATAAGCCCTTAGCTGAAGGATGTGCTCTCTGACCTCAGCTGCTGGCATTTTCCCCTCAGGCAGCTCCACAGGTCTGCTGCAGATCCATGGTGGTACCTTGTCCTTTTGAGGAAGGAGCAAGGAGACTTGGCCTTATTTCTGTGCCTTAATGTCACTAGGTGGGCACTGTAATTTTCTTCAGGCAGATGCTCCTGTCAGTTGTTTTGTTTCCCTGCCAAGATGTATTTTACTTCTGGGAGCCCTTAGGGGTCCATTTACCAGGGATAATTAATTAAATTAACAGCCTTTTGTAGGCGTGCTGAAGATTTGTGTAACAAGCGTGCTTTGAAACAAGGTGCTGGATTTCAACAGCCCTTGGTAAACAATATGCTGGTTAAAGCTCTCTTGGCCATGTCTTTCGCTGGTATTAATCATACAGCAGTGAAGCTATGCCAATTTACCCTGTGCAAGGACATGGCTCCCATTTTATTCTTTCTCCTTTGTATTTGGTTTCTCTCTTTTAAGTACAAAAAATCTGTTATTTCATGCATACCAAAGCCCAAAATCTTTAACCACTCCTTGTCAGCATGACTGTGCATTGATTGTTCATCATATTTCATATAATAGAATTAGGTCTCATTAGGATAATCTCTTCCCCCATGGGCCTGACTTGTTCAGTCTCCTCCTGTCTCTCCACATTGTCCCTTGTTCTAATTGAAGAAATCTGCTATACATATCCATTCTTGACTCCTTGTAAGACAAGAAGGATAAAAGTGGAATGGAAAAAAAATGCACTGAATATCACTTGCCATTTTAGATATGAAACCAGCACCAACTATCCAACACCTTCTTGCTTCTGCAGTGATGGCAATGTTGGGTTATAATTACCCATGGCCTTCCACACCACTCAGGGTCACGGATCATAGATCTGTAGCAAGACAACCTATTCAGCAGAAAGGTCAATCAGCTAGTAGAAGCCATTTCTTCTTCTCTTTGGCTGAAGGTAAAAGAAAGCATGAGGTGCTCTGCATTTCAATGAACTCCATGCTGAGAGCTGTTTCTGCAATTGCTGCTGTGCTACAGAAAACTGCCTTTTTCATTCTTGGAGTTGTTACAAAATGCAAAGATGGGCAAAACTAAATGGCACAACATAATGGCATAACATAACACTTTTCCCATGTGTCACTTGAAGTTCTGGCAAAACTTAAGATAAACCTTCAAGTGAAAGTTTTCTGGAACTACTTGCATACTGCTTTAGAACAGATATTGTACACATACGTCCCTCTGAATGACCTAAGTGAGGGAAAAAGAGGAGGTAATATTGTCTTTTTCTTTTCTTGTCTT
This sequence comes from Tinamus guttatus, assembly GCF_059628265.1. Lineage (NCBI taxonomy): Eukaryota > Metazoa > Chordata > Aves > Tinamiformes > Tinamidae > Tinamus > Tinamus guttatus. The sequence continues at coordinate 772,276 of NW_028288627.1, read as the reverse complement.
ATGGCATGGGCTTGATTCTGTCATTCTACCATACTTATTTTGGGCTCCCTGTGCTTAGGCTCACATTCTGAACAAGAAGATTAGAGATTCAGATAGCAGTAGCAGGTAAGAGACTTAGCAGCTTTTAACCATCGAATTACCCTGCTTTTCCTGACTGGCTAAACTGAAAATAGTTCTAGGTAGGCCCAGGTAATGTGGGGAAAAATTCTGGCAGTTCTTAGTATACAATATTTGCTCAGGTTGTGGAAAAAAATTTCAAGTGTGTATTGAAATAGATTGACATCACACTGTATGAGAGCTGCGATCGGAGTAAGAACTTTGCCATGTCCAGTTTGCACCTCTACTGGAAGATATTGTAATGTTAAAGTTTCTTAGACTGGGGTTAAAGTTGCTTTAATTAAGATTTTTTTTTTTCTCAGGCAGATGTTCAGATGCCATACACCAATAAGGATATCGAGACACCAAGAAGTTATATCTCACAAAATTCTGCTAGGCTGTGTCAAGACCAGTAGTATACTCAAATCTTGCTACTCTATGCATCCTATGATAAGTAACAGACAGAACTACTATGTCTGCTTTCTCATGTCTGCATGGTGATTATACTGAAATCACCATGATCATCTGTGCACATCTCTCATATCAAAGGTTCAAAAATACAGGACACACTGCTGACTGAAAAAGAGGGTTACTGGGAAACTAATGATGTGGGATCAATTTCTTTAGCATTAGTAATGTTTTCATTATCACCTCACAGCTGGGTGGCTCTGCCTTTATGATATCCATAATCTGCCATAATAAAAGTGAAAGAAAGCCAGCTATACTGGGAAAAGACTTAGGATGCAAGCCACATTAAAGTCTAATGGAGATGTACAGGTAAATGTAAGAGAGCTTTGTGCCTGATGGACAGGCTGGAAAACCCGGACTCCTGGGGGACATTTCTCAGCTCTGGCAGAGTGAGTCATGAGGCAGCAACATAGACAATGAATTTGGAACTTGTGCTCTCTCCCAAAGCTTCTTTTCAAGTTTGCCTGAGTAATTAATCTATCTATGATCTCCTTCTAAAATAGAAACAATTGCAGCATTCAGGAGCTGTGATTTATTGGGGCCAGTAAAATGCTTTTCAAATGAAGCATTAATATCAGAACATCATTTCTAGGCCTTCTCCAGATGCTCTGTCGCAACTGCTTTTAGAGTCCAGGTGATATGTTAGCTAAAGTTATTCAAGGAGACTCTGGACCTAAGAGTTCTTTTTTAATGCTAAGGTGGACCTTTGCAGGTTCGCAGGGAAAGCATAGTCTATCAAATGTCCCTAAAACTCAGTGGACAGGGTAACCCCTTGAGTGCGGAGAGTCACATCTGCTCTCACCTTTAAGGCTTCTCCCTAAAGTAAGTCTCTGAGCTACAAACACATCAGATCATAGCTGAGGCAGCTTTTTGCTATTCTGAGGGCTAGGAGCCCCAAGCTAGGATTTTTTTTAGGATTACTATCATGTTCTCAGCCCCTCTGCAAGCTCAGATGTGCCACAGCTGGGAAGCTGAATCCTTTTCCCCTGCAGCCTGTAAGCTGCGCAGCAGTTGGAGCTTCTGCCTTGTAGAGAACAGCTTCCCCTCCTCGATACAAAGGTAAATTCATCTGTTTAAACTGACTAGTTGACCATGGTGCTAGAATCGGTTGAGGATAATTTTGCCTCCAGCATGTAACTACTTCTTCCACTTCTCTTGCCGTGCTGCTTTAGGGCTTGGTGAAAGGGTAGAGAATACGTCTTGGAACTGCAGCATTAATTTATTTACATAAAGGAGTCAAATTTCTATCGTTACATTTTCATTTACGAACTATCTGGGCTATGGCAATGCTCAGATTGGGGGAGGTGAGCTCCCTCTGTCTCAGAGGCGCTTTTCGTAGTTAAAAGTTCACTGCAGAAAATTTGATGCCTAATAAATTGGAGCCTTCACTGCTTTAAATCATTTTTAGAGTAATTGCTGAAGAAAATATAATTATTACAAACTGGTCATTTGTTACTGAGAAATCTTATTAAAGTGAGTCAATTCTGGAAGGTTTGGTGGGGGAGAGCGGGAAGGGGAGGAGAGGAAAAGGCTTGACAGAGGAGTGAGACGGAAGGCTCTTAATTACAGATTGATGATCTCCTGTTATTGAATGAGGAACGTAATCAGCTCATCCTCTCTAGTGGGGCAGCTGGGAGTTACAGGGAGCTTTTGTCTTTCTCGACCTGTTAGTGCGGCATGTTAATGGCATGGTGGCTCAAGGAAAAGCTGGCAGTGCTGGAAAAGCCGATGTAGATGAAGATATGGATCAGGGCTGCTTCCCTCTCGTGGGAGTCAATGTCTTGACCAGCAGTTTAATGCAATGGTCCCTCACTGCCACCTCTTTATTTCACACTGAACTACTCCCATAGCTCTTTTCAAATGTTTTCCTGTTGTATGCATTCTGCAGCTGAATAGGGCCCATGCTTGGATGGCTCAGATGCTGCCTGCAGTGTAGCTGCCACGGACCAGAGCTCAGTCTAGGTTTGCGTGAGAAGCTGGGAGACTATTTGATTTCTTTTCCTGTGCCAAGCTCCTTGCTATCTTGGAGCTTCTGATCATCTACCCTGTAATGCTAGTCACACTAATGACTATAGGTGGGTATTTGCGTTATATAAACAGGCTCGTATTACTTTGAATGAGGGGGGTTTCATTTAACCTGGGGGCTGTCAACCTGGTGGCAACTGCAACATAAATTAAGGCCTTGATATTATTTCTGAGGAAGATAGCTGCACTGTGCAAAAGCACAGGGAGAAATAATTGCTGCTAAAGGGGATGTAATTTTTTTTCTTTTTTTTTTTCATTCTTTCAAAGGTAAAGTGTTATGTGTTTTGACACTAAAATTGAGCAATTGTTTTTGTAAAACTATTTTTCTCTAGTTTTAGACCTTTTTAGTGATTTCTTATCTCAGATACTTAAGGAAAAAAATGCTGAGATATGACAAATTGATAGACCATAATGATCTAATCATGTGGTGTATTTCTGAGAAAGAACAAAAGGAAAAGAGCAAGAATCTTTTAGGATTTTAAGAAAGTATCCTGGACATGTTGATTGTTTTTTATCCTTATTAAGAACAATACCAGCATTTATCCAGCATATTTTCCTCTGTGAAGATCCTAAAACTCTTTGCACTTCCAGGCAAAGAAGGCAGTTCAAGTATTAAAGTTTTTATTTAACAGTGAAATCAAACATTAGGAGAATACAATTCTTGGTCCAATTAAAAACACACACTTACAATTTTGGGCAACAAAGACCCCATAAAAAAATGAATAGCAGCTCAAGCACTTAGCCAGCCTCAAAGGAACAAATATCTTTCATTCATGAGTTAACACATTTTGCTAAACTATAAACAGCAACAAAAATAATTTCTGAATAAAAATCTAAATTATTTGTAGTGACAAAAATAAAGCTTTGGCAGTTTGATTTTTTTTTCAGATACTTTTGTTGACTGAAGCTATTCCCTAAGCTCACTTTGATTTTTTGCAAATATTTCCTGCTGTGATAAAACTTTTCCTATTCTATTTTTGACTACATGTCACAAAAAGCTGAAATTTGTCCAGCTCTGGGATTGTACTTCTTGTCCCATTTTATAATGCAAGTAACCGAAGTACAGAAAAGTGATTTGTCCAACCTTACTCTGTAAGGAGGAGGTAAAATAGAACGAACAGTGTAGAACCCCTGGATTCTGGTCCAGACTGAAAAGAATTGTATATTTCAAGGAGCTGCATTAGATTTGGGACACATGCAACCACTGCTCAAAGCTGTTTGAGAAATCCTTTGGCCTGTTTGAAATATTCTGACAATTTAGTAAGGAAGTGATGCTGAGCTGTGAGGTTTGGATGGGCTGGTGTTTTGTAGCCATGGGCTATTTCTAAGAAGTTATGTGGGATTTACCACTATTATTTAGGGAAGGAAATAGGCCTTTCAAGCATGTGTAAATATATCTGTAAGTCAACGCTGACTTGAGGTTGTAAGCTTATGCTGACAACACTGATACAGGCTTTCTTATGAATGATGATTTCGTGACTTGTGACAGTCAGAGGTGGGGAAATCTTGCAGCTGACAGTGCAGCTGGGTCACTTGTTTGCTTGGTGTGTCCATCAAAGAGTCAGCAGTGGGGCAGCACTGCCCTGGGAATTAACATGCACTTAATGTCTTTCATGTAGCAGCACTGACAGCACAGCATGCAGCAGGGGAATGTATGTCAGTGCAGTCATATATTTGTGTGCTCTGCTGTGCATACTGCTCTGTCCGCTGTCTGATGTTCAAGTTTCATCTCAGCTGTGACAATCCTATCTGATCATTAATAATACAATAATGAAATAGCAACTGGAGAGACACTTGGATAATCATCTGAGCAAAGGCTCATTAGTGCTGCAGAACAATCACTGCCATGTAATAACAGATCCCAGGAAATTTCAATTAAAGCTGGAACTCTCTTGCAATTTCATTTTATTTCCAGCCAGACAGCGGATAGTGTAATTGCAATCAGCCAACTCAACGCAAGCCTCTCTAACTCAAACATTCCCATGGGGATGGAGATGGGCTGGGAGCCTGGATTTATTTCTTTTTTTTTCCCCCGCCTTTTGCCTTTTGTGTCACTACTGTCTTTGCAGGGCACATAGTAGTAGATGTTGTTCCCCTCAATATCATATCTTGTTCTGCTGTTGTCCTGGTTCGGCTAAATTGGGATTTGGCAAATTCTTCCAATGCTCTGTTCTGCAGAGAGGCTCTGGGTGGAAGAACAGCAGGGCATCAGCCAGGATATGGGGCTAGAGTCAGGTAGCGGAGACAGATGAGCAGACTTGTAGAGACAGTCAGATTTGCTGCATGCTGAAGTTCAGCACTTGGTCCTACAGCGGTATTTAGCCTTTTGTGCTGGAGGAAGTGATAGGTTTTGCGCCCAGGTCCTTGTTTCTTTTTTCGCTCCATCACGTTGGCCACAGACCACATATTTGCACTTGTTCAGGAGAGAATTGGCCTCTTTTGCTTATCCTCCCACCTTTGAGACAGCACTGCCTGCGCTAGGGTGGGATGTCAGCCTGTTTGAATCTCCACCTACCTTTCTGTGCTATGTCCTTTGAGCAGTAGAATTGTGTGCCCTCACTGATATAAAGTAGAGGTCCTTAACTCCTCTGTCCACTCACATGTGTAGTGTTTTGTAAGGATATTAGCTGACAAAACTCCAATGTGAGTAATTGCATCTTGCCACCTAATTAAAATTTCCTTTGCTCTTTCAAATAGATGTTGTATTCCCCTTGGTTTCCTGGCCTAACCTCTTCTCTCATATATGTGTGTGCTATTTTAAATACTTGCTATGTTCCACCCCAGGAGATGGATGAATGACATGAGCAAGGTATATGCATGTGTATACATATACACACAGTTCTTCGTGCCTCAGGGGTGCTATTTGTCCCTTGTTTTTATGAATCTTGCAGGCAGCACGGTGTGCTGGGTGCCACAGGGGGCTGAGCTGCCAGAAGGACAAATGTGCCCCAGTGCTTTGGGAGAAAAGGAGCATGGGGGCAAACACAAGGGAAATATTGGCTGCCCAGTCCAGGGACTAAAAACATGCTTCATGGTTGAATCAATAGCTGGAGGAAATATACAGCAAACTTGCTGTGGGAGCAGAGCAGGAGAGAGAAATCCCAGAACTCATAAATACCTAGATTTATTTTCAGAATTGATTGTTTTATGCAAATGAAATGTGATTTCTTAGTAGAGGTCTACTTAGCAGTCACCTGTGGAGATAGCTATTGTGAACATTTGGAATAGAAAGCAGCCTCTGTTTTAATGGTTTATCAAAAACTTTTTTTTTAATCTCTGATTTTCCTGTAAGCAGAGATTTTTACAGATTTCTCAAAGCAGAACAACAGGTTAATGTTCATGCAGCAGAAAGAAATATTTAATTTGGCTCTTCCACAGTTTGGCTTTTATCTGGAGATGTGAATAAAGCCCCTTGGCATTGTTGTTACCTACGCCTGGATTTTCTTAACGTGTTTGCATCTTATGCTCTTTCCTGCAGTGTTTGCTAGCAGCCCTTTCTGGGATGGTGAAGGGGGTAGATAGACCCATAGCCTGAGCCAGACCAGTCCTTTTCCTGTAATCACAGTACTAGTGGAGGGATCAGGAGAAGCTTGAGAGAGGCATTTGCTCAGAGTATCCCAGCACATTCATGTCAAAGCTGAAACTGGATCTCCTGGGCATCAGAAGGCTAACAGCAAGGAACCGCAGCCACAGTGGCGGGAATCAAAATTAGTGTTTTCTAGGTCTTGAAAATTGTTGAAGAGGAATGTTTCCAAAAATTGAGCAGCACATTCACTGAGTTCTTGCTTTTGTTCTCAAGAGGAACATGTATTTCTGTGTCCTTCCTGAAGCTTAGTGCCTACCAAGGTGCCTCTGGGGAAAATTCCTTGCCAACCACAACCATCTCTGTCAGCTGCACCCTTCTAACCTGGGGGAAAATTCCATTCCAACTTCAGATCTCTGTGTGATTCACTTTCTGAGGTGCTGGACTCTTCCCAGCTAAGTTTCCACCCACATCTCTTTGCAGCTTTTGACCTTTATTCTCTCCACGCGTTGGTCTCAACAGTGGATGCAGAGCCCACTCATGGCTTCTCTCCATCGGCTCTGCCTAGGTGTTGAAAGACTCTGCCTCCCTCCCACCCACTGCTGTCCGAAAAGCTGCAGAGGTGAGGCAGCAAGAGGAGACAACGTGTGATAACCGAGAAGGAAATGTACCTCAGGGAATGAAAGGCAAGGGACAGTACATGTTGCATGGAAGAGAGCAAAGAGCATTCCCAAAAGCATCCTGGCAAAAAGAGAAGGAGATTTTGCCAACCATCAGGGTCACTGAGGCAGAGAGAGGATGCTGGAGGCACATCAGGGTCTGTTTTCTTCACTTATTTTGTGCTGTATCCTTGTATGTTCTACCTACCTGCTGAATTGTATCTGTGTCTGACAGGTTTCTCCTTTTACATTTTGGCAGTGCTTGTAGGACTTGTTATGTCAATAAAGTATTTTCCTAATTTGAATTTATATGAGCATTTGTGCAGGCTTATCCATGTGTAAGAGCATCTGCACGTGAGAGAATGTATTTGTTTAAAAAGAGGAATGGGCATGTACTTATTAATAGTTAGGAGTTGAGGTGAACACATTGGCACACCTGTGCCCCTGTGTTAATCTTGTTCTGTGGATCTAGTGACTTGTACAACACCCAGCACATAGGTGTGAGCGGATGTTTCTTGTTACTGTTTTTCAGATGTGACAGCAGTTCCTGTTGAGCAACGCAGGTTGTTTAGCACCTCTAGCAATCAAGAACTGTGCTCCAATGACCACAGCAGTAAAATGGAGCTGCAGAGCATGGTCACAGACAGACTTCCCTGGCAGCAAACCCTGCATGTCCAGACTCCCCTAAAGGCTTGGTTCTTAGCTAAGAACAGCAGCAGATTAAGGAGTGCTGAGGTCAGGGGAGAGCTAGTGATATGGTGATATCTCTGACTTTCGTTCCATTTTCCAATACTTGTCTTGCACTCAAATATTTCTCTAATGAGCTGGAGATTCTCTTTTCTTCTGATCTTGCTCTAGTCTGCTGAGATGGTCAGCTTAAGGGAGAAAATATGCTCTTTTTGGTTTTGTGACTTTCCTTCCCTTTTTTTTTTTTTGAGCATTATATTACCTTTTCAGGGATGGGGATGGAATTGCCTGAAGCAGAAAAGGCAAATAATGCAATGATGTTATTTTCCTTGTTTTGCCACTCTAGATCTTGAGAATAAGGATAAGAAGGTGTTTCTTGATCTACCCTTTCATTCACCTATTTTTCTGGCTGCACATCCATCTCTCATTTTTTCCCTAGGGTTTTGTGTTTTGGATTTCTTGCTCAATAGAAGAGGAACAAAGCTTGTGGAAAATCAGATTGTAGAAGATCAGCGTATCCCTTGGGTCCAAGAAAAAACCCTTTGTGGCACCTGGAAGCTGTTTCGGGGACAAAGAATGAGGTTAGAACACAAACTTAAGCTGGTCTAATACTGCCAACAGCATCAGGGCTATGTTATGGTGGGGACTGTGCTGCTTTGTGAGGATAACTAACTGACAGGGCTGCAAGTGGCAGAGTACCTTCTAGCAGCATGCTGGGGACATCGGTCTGGTACTGACATGGCGGGGAGGGGGTCTTCCTGAAGTCCCGATTTGCCACAGTTCAGCACTCACTGCCATTCTTCTCCAAGATCACTGAGGCTTTGGTTAGGAGTTCTGTGAGCGTGCCAACATCAGGTGAGACAGCTGCATCCCTTGGGTGTTTTTCAGGGAAAATAGCAAAAGATGTTCCGTTTTGCACAGCAGCAAGTCTTACAAGTACCTTCATCTAGGACAAGCCAGAGAAATAGTGTTTACGCTCTCCAAAGAGCCAGCTGCTGACCATGGCTCTCAGCCCCACTGCAGGCTAGTGGCTTATCCAGTGCGTGGTTCTATTTTGCTCTGCATTAGACTAGAAAACATGTATCCCATGTGAAAATAGGTCAGCTCCAGATTTGCTTCTAGAATGCATGGATACATTGAGTTGTCTAAACATATACCAGGGATAGATCTGGTCCTACCATATGTCCCAGAGCTAACTTGCTTTCCTCCTACTTTTTGAGACTGCTAATGAATCTCTCTTCCCCCACAGAGAAAGCAATGTGTTAAAAATAGGACTGTTGCATCCCAAGAGGATGGGTGTTAGTGGCAGAACAGAAGGGGAGAGAACGATAATGGAAATCAATGTGCGTCAGGATCTGATCCAGGCTATCAAAATCAATAGAGTTTTTCAGAGTCATGAAATTTGAGGTCCAGAACATGTTCAATCAAGCTCTCAAAGTGTCTGAGTTCAGGAGTTTTTTTTCTGTTGCTTTTTCTCCAAATTTTCTCTGACGTTCCGATTTATTTCTATTAGCAAGCGTAGAAGGTGAAATAGCTAGGGAAACTGCCTCCTCTCAGTTAGCAGAGCATCCCAGAGAGCCTGAATCCCACGAGTCTGATGGGGAGGGAGGGGAGAGCCCTCACTGTGAGCTGGGGAGCAGAACAAAGGTGGAATGAAGGATAAGCAAGCTGACAGCTTCCCAAACAGGCACCATGCTTGTTAACTCCTAGATCATCCTGTCCTAATTATTATAATTAGTGATTTGATGAGGATCTGTCGACATAATGTCCCTCAAGGGAGTAAAGTGAGGAGGTTTGCCTAAACCATGAGGTTATTAAACACAGTGCTTTCTAGATAAAGCTGTGCAGGGCAAAAGTGAAGGCAGGACTGACAGCCTGATGTGGCTGGATGTTAGAACCTGCTTAGAGGTGGGAAAAAAAAAAACAAAAACAACAAAAAAAGGCATCTTAGTAGCTCACAATCCAGCTCCGCATCAAAATCTCAGTGATGATGGGAGCAAAGGAGACTTGTGTATCTATCAAAAGCTCTTACCACTGAAATTATTGCTGATGTGCAATGTGGGTGTTTTAAATTCAAAGTGTAACAGGAATTTTCTTAGGGCTATGATGTATATTCTCTGAGTCTCAGCTCCTGATGTAATTCAATCAAAGAGGAACCAAGCAGGAGGTGGGGAAAAATGGCATAAATCCTTAAATTCCATATAAAATTAGATAAAAGGGAATGGCTTAAAGGATTTTACAGAGCCTTATTTGGGATTTTTTATTTTTTTTAAATGGAAAAGAATTTAGCACACACTCTCTACTTTTCTCAACAAAATATCAGAAATTCCAGTTCAGGAACTGCTTGAAGCCAATTTCAAAGGGTCACTAATAGGGAGGAAATATCTGAAAAGAAGAGGTAGAGAGGAAGAACAGCTGTACAGAGTCCCCAGCATCCTCTAATCACATTTTTCTCTGCTTGCTAAATATCAAACAGAAAGAAATGTTTGAAATAATACATCCATTAAGAAACCTTCAATGCCTGTCAGATTTTGCTCTGAGAGGATTGTGCTTTGTTACACAGCAGTAAGGTTTTAGATTCATGAAATTCCTTTGGAGCAAGTAAAATAAAAGGAGGTAGGAAGCAAACATGCCTCTTTCACGCCCAGGAATGGGGCTTGGCAAGCAATTAAAATTCTGCCCTGCACTAGCCTTCAGCAAAGGACACAGGTATGAACAGGTTGGTTTCCACATCTTTTAAGTGATTGTTCCTACTTAGTTCGGGAGTATTCAGTAAGAGAGAGGAAAATATTCAACTGTAAGAAAAGAACATGAAAGTGTTGAGGATGTACGAGGCTGCAGTAATTTGAGATGCTGGGAGAAGCCATGCCTGCCAGGATAGGCAGCTATCCCTTATAGCAGCACCAGTTTGGCCAGCAGACCGAGGCCTGGGATAGCCGCTGTGAGGAAGGAATGGCCGGGGAGTAACCCCAGAAATGTCATCCTCACTTTTCTGAGCTCTGATATCTCCATACCAGGGCTTTGGGTCTGAACCAGAGCTCTGCCCACCTCCCAGCAATTCTTCCATTCAAGACAACAGTGAGACCATAGCCACTTTCAGGGTGGAGAGACAGAGGGTCTGATGGCTGTAGCCAGTCTGCGTCCTATCATACAGCTCACTCCAGTGCCATCTTCTGAGCCTTCCTTCAGCTCCTGATCCTTGGCACCTAGACTGCTTCTGTGGTTTCAAGCATTCAGTATTTATCTCCAAGGCTTGCCTGCCTGCTCTCCAGGCTTGTACAACTCCATCTCTCTGATGGTAGATAAGAAGAGCTGTCCTCATCCTGGGTTAAATAGATGTTCTCTCCAAGCTTTTGAGATCCTTCAAGGTAAGATTGCAGAAGTGTTCTCTGCTGTTATTGTTAGAGCATAATCAAGCAAATCAAAACCCTGCGCATGCACTGAAAATATGAAAAGCTCTGAGGATGAAAAGCATCATAGAAATGGGCTATGAATTTTTACTATCGGTTGATAAAGACACTTTTTCTGTCTCAATAACTCTGTTTTCCTGGGAGCCTTTTCCTCGGAGTTGTACCTTAACCACCTTGGTCAGAGTTCAACACCACTTCTCCCTTCTTGCTTTTGTTATTTCAGTCATATTATGTCAACAGATGAGTCTTAACAGCCTATGCAGGCAGGAGTTTTATTTAACATAATGCCTTTTCCTCATCATCACCATTTTTCATTTAATCTTTCAAAGTCATAATTAGCTAATATTCATGTTCTCATCACTGCAATATTCACAAGAAGACAGTGGGTTTTTGTCCACAGAGACAAGGATTTTGGAAATTAATACACTACTTTTCAGGATTGATTTCAGCCTTATAGTTGCCCACAGCCAGAGGGACCGGTCTGTTTAAGAATATCAGAAACTAATTTCCCAGGATCCATTATTCAGCCGTAGAATTGAGTGAAGTTGTCCTTCATATGTCTTACACACCTTTATGTTGTTTTAAGCTTTGTTATTTTGATATGTCTTAAAAACATGTGGAACTCTGCATAGGCCAGATTGTCTTCCTTGTCTAGCTATTTCATAACTGTAGAGTCCATTGGGGGTCTCAATTTGAAATGCCCCAACAACTGTGGAGGAAGCTGGATACTGTATCTGACATTCCAAAATGACATAGGGAGAAGGAACAGATTATGAGGTTCTTTTACGCTTTATTTTTTCCTGATTGAAGCTATGGATCTTTCCTGCAAAAATAATAGAAAAAGTTGACTTCTGGCTAAATTCAATTCCATATAAATGTTTTATATCTCCCTAAATTCTTAGCATTCTTCCATATGGTGTTCAGCCCACACACTTTCTATCCTAACTGCCTGCAATGCATTGCTGGGAGATGTGAAACACGACAGCAGCAGGTATGTGATACCGGTCCACGAAGACCTGATTTCATCAGTTTCTTGCAAAATATGATGCTGCTGTTGCTGGGGAATACTTTTCCCTTTTTTTTATTTGGGGGAGGTGGGGAAGAGGGGCTGGCAGGGGGATGGGGAGGTATTGCTCATCAGAAATCAGATACTTTCTATAAAATTTTACTGGATACCCCCGTGAAAATGTAAGTAATAAGCATATCTTCTCTTTTGTATGTAATAGTGAATTATTTACTGGAAGCTGTGACTTAAAAGCTGGGTCTATTTAAAACCTCATGACATAGTTAGGTCATTGGTGCTAAGCGTTTTCAGTTTTCATTTGGAAAGTGTGGTGCTTAAAAAAAGAAAAAAAAAAAAGAGAGCAAATCCTGTGTGCCAAAGGTTAGCACAGGCCTAGGTGCAAGCTGTGTCTTTGGGTAGTAAGGTACTCTATTTTAGAACTCATTGTTGCATGTGCTCAGAAACATGCATCAGTAGCTGTCGCATCAACTTCAGTGGTCCTGTTCATCACGCTGCCTTTGCTCTTCTGCCAGTGCAGAGAGACCTGTGATTTTTGTGGGCTGCTGGAAGGCTCAGCACTCAGAATTTATTTGCTGCTGACACCTCTTACTGTACTGCTGTCTGAACACTCCCATCAAGATCCCGTGCTGATCATATGATGCAGCCAAGTATCCATCGTCTTGCCATGGCACAGCACAGCAGGGTCAATAATTAAAGCCCTTTATTCTTTCCCCTGACATGGCCCCATAGTGGAAGTAATTGTAAACTCCCACAGGCCACATGGAAGTTTGAAGTGACTGTTGGTCCCATTAATTTACTTCATGTGTCATCCAGACAGGTGCAGAATGAACCTAATTAAACTGTACTGGAGCCTTAGAGATGAGAAGGAAGAAGGTGATTTCTTTCTTTTTTTAAAAAAAACAAAAAAAAACACTCCCTAGCAATATCCTCTGATAGGGTTGGAAGTGAGTGGAAAAAGAGATCTGCTGGACAACTGGAACTCGCTTGAAAAGGACAGCAGGAAAAGAGTTTGTAACGTCAATATCCAAGTCCCTGACATCTGAAATTCCCACCCGTGATGGGTGACAGGGCTGCTTTTGAGGCTGCAGCCAGTGTGACTGCAGACAGGCCAGGAAGGCAGCAGACAGCTCCAGTGACAGTGATGGACTGAAATGAGCAACAGGAAAATGCAGAGGTCACTGCTACCATTTCTTTGGTGTCAGGCTGGGTTTCAGAGTCAGTTCCCTTGCTGACTGACAGCGGGGTGAAGATGTTCATGCCCAGCTCCAGCTGCTTTTTGAAGGCGCAAGTAAAGTAATAGGACTTTTCATCTTGTCATATGTAGCTTATCACTTCCAAGGGTCTCAAAGCCTTCAACAAACCCAGTTAGCTTTCCACTCCCCTTTGAAGTCCTCTCTTCCCATTGCACAAAGGAAGGGAAGGGACACCTGAAGTATTTTATAAAAAATCCTCTGTTTTCTGGAACATACTGCAGCAGTGTGATTTTACAGGGCTTGAGAGAGAAAGAAAGCACAACTGTGCAGAAAACCCAGGAGTCCAGACTTTCCCTTTAATTATCAGCCTGAATATATTCATGGAAAGTTTATGTCTACTTATTTTCACTCACATGTAGCCGTGCCTTTTGACTGGGATTTTTTGATTGTTTTAGGGTCTTGAATTTTGATCATAGCATGTTTTTCTTCTCATATATCCTGCTTGCATGTTGGGTCCTCAGAAGATGGATGCTCTCTCTCTTTTTTTTTCTTGGATTGAGAAGAGACTCTGTTCTAAGTCCAAATGCAATGAAGGAGTCAGGGTTTAGAAGAGGAAAAAGGGAAGGAGGAAAAAAGGATGTTTTAAGTGAGGGATCTTATCGTGGAGGGCAATGTCCTGCTGTCTTCCTGCAGATGCCCTGGTGGGCCAGGCAGCAGCAGCAGCACAGTCTTTTGAGACCATTCAAAAAACTAAGGTATGCCCAGGTTGAGCTCCCAGGGCAGTGGTGTGAACAGGGTCCCACCTTTTAAATTCTTCCCCAGACACCTGCTACTGATCACCCTTGGGAGAATAGGAGTGGGCTAGGCTGATGTTTGTTTTTCCTAGAAGAGCTGCTAATGCTAGAAGTCCAAGTGATACCCTGTATCAGTCTCAGGATGAGCTAACAGGTCCGTGATTTTTACTGAGCAATCTGGGAAAAAAATAAATCCTGTGAAACATTTCGTACAATTGAGAAGAAGAAAAAATGCCTAGAATCAAAATGAAAAGTCAAAAACAAGATCTTTTCGAGCCCAGGAGAACAGTCCTAGAGAAACATCTGAGATGAGAGAATCAAAATGAGAGAATTCAGTTTGGGTGTTTCCCACCTGGAAGGGCTACTTTGCTTCCTCTGCATGGTTTTCTGATGGAAACTGCCTAGACAACTCTAGAAATAATCCTCTAAAGGGGCAGATTTGCCTAAGTTTTTCTGATAAGTGATGAGAAATGAGTCTGCAATCGCTTGACTAGCAAAACATGGAACATCCCCTTGTTCAGCTACTATGCTTATGCTGGTAGGGCAGCTAGTCAGCTGTGACCTCTGGGTGGTTATAAACCTTGCTCAGGCAGCTGCTGGGGGAAAAAGACGGCAACTAAGGTGTTGCAAAATGCGTTTATTTCCTTCCCTTCAGTTGTTTGAACATTCGTGTGATTTGCAAGAATGGGGGGGCGCGGGGGGAGTTTTTAGAATAATGTTCTGTGTCTGGTCCCAATATGTCTTGCCAGCACAGATGCTTCTTTGTTGTTCTCCCTCTCTTGAATAACTTTCAGAAATAAATTGGGAATTGAGCGATTCACAGCATTTAGAGCGTATTGTGAGGAGATGAGCAGTTCTCTGGTGCTGTGTGGGTGGAATTCACACCTTTTCCTTATGTAGTGCTGTGGACCAGCCACTGCCAAATAGTCGTCTTCTCAGCTGCACCTCTGTGCTGAACTTGGTGTGCAATCTTTGAGTGGCTGCTGTCAATCAGTCCCATTTCTCACCATGTTTACAAATCCCCACTCTCAGGCATGCATGCGCACACAAGGCCCTCAGGGAACACTTCACTTGATGGCTGCCAGACTTTTGCTTTTCTTCTGCAACATTTAGCTCCAATATTTCATTTTATCACTCTCCAACTCTCGCTGTGCACCAAGAGCTATAAGCTCCGTACGCAAGGTGGAAGATGGAGGCAGCAGGGAGGGAAGAATGGCTTACCCACCCAGGGCAACAGAGGAAAAGGTTCCAAAGGAAATCCTGGTCTGCTGGTGTGCTCCCCATGCTCTTTCCATATTTCTGGCTTGACAAGTAGGCTTAATTCGAAAGTGCATTCTTGCTCTTAAGAGAAACTACAACATGCAGAATAGCATTTCACAGACATTCTTGTTTTAACTGACATACAACCCAAATATGTTCATCAATCTTACTTGTGTTTTGGCACGGTCTCTGAAAGAAATTCTGCAGTTGCTGTTTACAATGAGCACACGCGTAGAACAATCAAATTTGGTTCTTATGTGTCCTGGCATAAGTGCAAAAGACTCTGATAAAATGAGGGCTGGATGCAGACCTAAGCTGATCTTTTGGCAGGGATGCTGCAGTGACCTGTGCAGATATTTAGGCACATCTTTGCAGAGGTCTGCTGTCCCCGTAAACCTGTGCGTGAGACGTTCTCCTCCTTCCTCTGCTACAAATGACCTGTGGGTTTAATGGGTCAAAGCAATTCCTTGTGTTTAAAAGTTAGTGCTTAAATGTTGCTTGTGCAATACAGAGCATGGTACAAGTATGGTACCAAGCACCCTTGCTCCTATGCCTTGAGCCCTACATTTTGATCTAGATGTGCAGAGTAAGGGCAAGACCAGTTTTCCTTCCTGAGTTCTTGGTACAGTTGAACCACTTAGGAATGACCTTATTTCCTGTTGAAACACCTTGCCAACAGATACTGTGATGTTCGGAGATGCCAGACGAGTGACACAAATGGGATCAGAGACAAGAAATGTCATCAGCCACAGACCTTTTCCCTCTACCCGAGTGCTAAATTAGAAGTCCAGTTGTTCAAAACAGAACAGTAAGAGCAGGCAAACCCTAATCTCTGTGCCTGGTCCAGTGTGCTCAGAGCAGCGCAGAGGGGAGCCAGGTCTGCTGAGCTGATTTAGCTTTAACCTTTTCGTGTTGCATTTAGCTCAGTGGGGTTTTACATTTTTGTCACTTCTAGAGTGCCTCATCCTAGAGACTTTTGTCAAAACTTCCCACCATGGGCTCTAGGTGACTGTGCATCCACACACATGGATGCTAGCAGCTAATGGCTGGGAGAGCTGGAGGGAGAAGATCATAAATGGGGTAAAAAATAAAAAATGATGAGTGGGATGTCCCCCAGTCACAGGTTTTTAATACTAGGGATTGAGCTAAATAAATTTGTCTCCATCATGCCAAAGGACCCCGAAACACTTTGGCCAAATAAGCTGTCCAGCAGGAGAAATGGTCTGGTTTTGTAGCGTTTATGTGCCTTGAGTAAATGGTAAGAGGCTGTAGACAGCATTGGGTACAAGCTTCGATAATCTCCCTGAGGCATCCAGCACAAGAAAGTTAAGTGATCTAGCTAGGCCTTCAACAAGCAGCTTTGGTTTTGTCTTTTTTAAGTGCTGTAATTTATCCATATTTCAGAATAGGAAAGAGAAAAGAAGGTATGTTTCAAAGCTGTTCACTTTTCTAGACAAAAAAAAATTGGAAAATCCATGACAAAATGGATTGTCTCCTGTGGCCGGCTCTAAGGAAGAACTCTGTTCTGGACATAAGCTTTCATAGCTCTCAGCCCATGTTTTGCTAGTGAAGCTAAAAGCAGACCTAAAAGATGGGTATAAATAGTCCATTAACCCAGCTAGCCCGGACACGAGAAGGTGTTTATAAGGAGCTCATTGAGAAAAGGCTTCTCACAATAGCAACATATACAAGACATCTGCTTTTTAGGTGGAACTTGATTGGCTGACAAAATCAAAATGGCATATTTCAGTGCCGGTATTTATATTTCATGTTGTCAGGTGAAAATTTAGAATTTAAATCAGAATACAAATAAACATCACAATCTATTTTTCTAAAAATATCAGACCAAGACATCTCATCATTGTAAATATTTTATTCCCCCTAACAAAAGTGGGATATTTTCAACTCATACTTTGAAAGAATGACATTTTCAGATGGAAAACAGTCCCATTCAACACCCTCATATGCATTTTATTCAAAAAGAATTTTTGGTGAAAATTTCATCCACTTTGCTTTTTGTAAATACCTCTGACCTCACCTTTCTGAAACATATTTATTGGCAACATAATTTTCAAAAATAATTTCTACTGATAAATTTTGGCCTAAAACTTGTCAGTTATGAGTGTCTGGGAAATGTATTTGGAGCAGCTTTGAGTCCTGTCTGTGGTTTCATGACAAATTTTAAATCCCTGACTGGATAAGCATAAATCATAGCATCAGATTTCCTGTATAAATGTTTATGATGATAAAACTTGGAATTTGGTTCCCAGTGATGTATTCACTTAATAGCATAGAGCCTAAAGCCCCTTTTCCAGGAAATTCATTTAGTACTATTCTTACAGAAGGGAAACATGAAAAGCTTCTGGGCACTTCTTATCTTCAGAGCTCTTTCTTATTCATTTTCTTTCATAGCCTACATTTGTTGCCTTTACCCGTTGTGCTTAATTTAAATGGAGATCACAAGTGCTTTTTAGCAGCACTTATCTTACCGTGTGTATACACAATTCCTTGTATAACAGGAGTCTAATCTGGATGGTATTTACTGCCATGCAAATAAATAACAATGACTATGCTGAAATAATATTGCATTATTATTGGAGTTGGTGTGTTGGTGACTGCACACTGGATATCCCAAGCATATGACAGACGAGGCATTGTAAGCTTGCTAACTGGTTACTTTTTCTTGTATTGATCTTACAGAAGATGCCCCCCTAACATTTTGCTTTATAATTTGGTATATAATTTATTAAAATCATTCATTTCTTTTCCACAGAAAAAATACCTAAAATTCTATCATTTCTCTGTGAGTTTGAAATTTTTCTTTCAAGAATGGAATTAGGGATATTTTTTCTCCATTGCTGTCACCACCTCTGTCCAACCAATGACTGCTTTTTTCATGGATCTGCAGCAGCTTAAGCCAGGACTACAGTTTCAGATAGGAGGTGTATCATTCCTAGTAAGGCCAGTGATAAAATTACATGAGAATATTCCTGTCCATCTCCAAGCAACTATGGCAGAAATAAGTTCTTCTGAAGCAAAAGGAAGATTTTGGACTAGTCCTTTGCACTTGATTTATATTCTAGCACGTAGAAGTCTATATTCACTCTGTATTTTCTGTTCTAAAGATGTGAAGGTAGATACTTATTCTGCCTCTGTAGATGTCCTCTCTTTTGGGGCAATCCTTTACTTCTCTACTTCAGTAATAATTTCATATCCATGAATTCCATGAGCCTAATTTCCCTGCATATAAAAAAAGAGCATTTCCTTTTATCACTTTTAAATGACTAGCCTTTTAATTTAATTGGATTCTTGTAGTATGGAAAGTAAAACTGAGAACCTGCGGCTGATTTTCTTTGCACCATTTATTATCTTGCATGCCTCTGTCATTCCACCTTCTCTTCATCTCCTTCCTAAACTAATCTAGTCTTAATATTTTTAATCTCTTCTAATACAGAAATCTCTGCAAGCTTCACAGCATTTTCCATGTGGGTCTCAGGTCCTTAGATCTGCAGGAGAGCCCTTATGTCCTAAGCAAACTGTTAACATTGAAAATTGTGGCAAGCATCTAATGAAAATTGCACAGTGATGCGATGAGTTATTCCAGCTTTCAGGATCATTATGATGACACAGATTCAAAAATGGCCTTTGTGCTAGTCTTAGAATCCAAGACACTAAATCTTATTAATAAGCATCTCCTCAATTGAAATCAATGATGTGTGACATAGCCTGACATAAATGAAGATTTCAGAGAGTGACCTATGGCCACAGATTGTCTAACAATGAGCTGTCAAACTCAGAGGTGGAAATAAAGGCCTGTATACAATTTTGCCGCACATTCTTTAGATGCTATAGTCTGTCACGTCTTCCAGAAGATAATACTAGCTACATCTGACTTCCTGTTATCTTTGGGTTTATTGTTCTGTTCTTATTTGCAAAGTAATAAATCTGATTGCCCTTCCCCTTTTCCTTACTCTTTCCTTCCCTTTCACAAATCAATCCTTAATGATGCTGCCCAGTGCAGCAATATATTGAAACATCTACATGAAATTGGGACTGGGTTTTCTAGAAAGGAGTATTCTTGCCACAATACCTCAAAAAAGTCTTCAAAGTCTTCCCTGTCCTCTGGGCTGAACACCCCTGAAAATCCATACTCTTCCCAGCACTGCTGATTTAGAGGTCCTCCTAGTTTGGACCAAAATGTACTACCTTCAGTGTATGTTTCAGGCTGTGTAAGCCTGCTTTATGACATTATTCCAAATGTAACTGTTCCCATTAAAGTCAGTGGAGTTACTTGAGATATCTCATAGGATAATTGGTATTCAAGCCTGTTTTTTTTCTTGGAGAAATAACCTTAGAGGATCAAGCCATCGGTCAAATGGAACAGTACCTATATCCCACAGTAAATGGCAAGGAAGTCGCAAACAGATAATCAGAGATCCATTTTGTCATTGGAGAAGCTTCTTCCTAGCACACACCAAATAGAGGTTGGCATGATCACTGAAGAATAAGCGTTTATATCCTTCTAAAAATAAGAATAAAAGCTGATTACTGAGTTGTACCCTTTGTCTTTAAGTCATGTTTGTTGAGGCTTACTACTAATTGCATAGCACTTAATTGTCTTGTATTTTTAATTGCAATCCATTTTTTTTCCACAGATCAATAGAGTAATTCAGATAAAAGATTGAGAACCAGTTACTGAGCTTCACATAATTAATCATTATACCATTGATCTCTGTGCCATTAGTCTTGGCTTTAGCAAGTGAAGCCTTTCCCATATTACTGGCGTGGGGGAGGCGGGCTGAGGGGAGCTGGGAAATGCACAATGGATTTCAGTAACAGTTCATATGTTTTTTGTGTGGCCTGTGTGATTCAAAAAGGAAATGTTGCATTGTAGGAGCAATCAGCCCTTGGCATCCCCTCACAATCCCAAATACAGCAGCAAAACAGAGCCTTCAGGACTACTCATAGCTCTTGTAATCACCAAGCTGTGGGAATAACTACAAATATATGTGTGTAAAAATGTGTATGCTTGCATCTCTGTTTATATATGATGTATGAATCATTATTAGATCCCAATAAAGCACCAGGAAACAACCCTTATTGCTTTGGTCGTTAATTACGTATAAGTTGATTGCATCAATCATCTCCCTCTATATCCAGCGGAGGCCAGCGTGGAGCCATTTAAAAGGTGATGGCAAAAAGAACAGGAAAACAGAGTTAACTGAGAAACCCTGTGATTACTTTGCTTAGCATTATACAAAGCCATACTTTGCTTATGTGCCTAAGCCATGTGTGACTCCATAGCTCTAGCATGTGTGTGTATTCATTTCCTCTTGAGGAGAGACCTGCCTTCATTCTTGCATACCAATCTATGTTGACTCACAGGCCTCTACTGCTGCTTGCATACAGTCCTGATATCTGCTCCAGCTTTTCAGGAATGCTCTGGAAATCCCAGTTGTTTCATGTGAGTCACCAACAACAGGAACTGATGGCAGAATTTCATGCCTTTAATGCTGTCACACATATCCTCCTTACTGTCTGCCAATGTGCTAGCACACACACACGCGCAAGCTTTTATAAAATAGATATGTAAATACATAAAATGAATTTTACATTACCCACTTAACTTGGGTTCAGCTTGGGATCTGTTCTTGACACTGCCACAGATGGTCTCCATGGCCTTAGTCATGTCGTCTAATATCTAACCCTGAGCAGTTATATATGAACTCCTCCTTTTCTTAGGCTGATATGAATTCCTTAAAGGAAGGAGTCTCTTCCTTATCCATTTGTAAAGTGTTTTACTACAAAGAGGCTACAATTTTAGCTAGAATTTGTAGGTGTCAAAGCATGCACAAAACCATATATTTTCCCAAAGTCCTCTTCTGCCTCTGGGGTCTCACAACTGTTCAACCAGAGCAGAGAGACTGGTCCCCATTGCATAGCTAGATACCAAAATGCTCTCAGTCCCCTTTGACTCCAGCTTCCCCATCAAAGCCACTTTGAAAGAATTATTATGTTATGATTTTAAAAGGAAATTGAAAATCCCCTCTTTACTGCCATTTAAGTGAACCTTGTAATTTTTTCTCTGTCTGTTAGTGACAATGTTCAATTCTCTCCCTGTCAAAATGATCCCATGAAATGCAGGAGAGCAGCCAGTGGCAAGAAGGATTTATTGCCCTGTCTCCTGCGGTGGACCAGACACCTGGCTGCGATCCTCTGTCTTGTGCTGGGTACAGTCCACTTGCAGGACTGAGGGTGAAGAGCAGCCCGGGATATCTCGCCAGTGCCGTCTCACTTGCTCAGGAATATCCTTTTCTTGGGATTTGCCATGGCTCAATCCCATCTGTTCTGCACAGCCTGTTGATGGGCCCTGCAGCACTGCCTGAGCGTGGCCTTCACCTCTGTCCCTCCTGCTGCACCATGCACTGAGCTCAGCCTGAATGAGCTTTGCCAAATTTCCCGGAGTGCAATTTATCCTCCTCTCCTAAAACCAGAGAAAAATTCATTATTTCACATCCAGCACTCCCAATTTGCTTTCCTCTTTCTGCCAAAAAAGGACTTTGTTAAGCTGCAAATTAGACTTGGAGGTCTCAGTCCATTGTGGCATACATCTTTATGCTTGTTGAATCACAAAATGATTAGGAAAGGTATTAAATAGTTTTCTGCTTTTGCCATGGAACAAGTTCCTCTTTCATAGCTATTTGAACATCTCTATGAGATGGTCTGATTACTTTTGTGAATAGAATGAGGTTAAATGAAGAGACCAACTGTATATGATCAATGTTAATTTTCAGCTAACACCGATATAAGAAAGGACACAGGGCTGGACACAATCATCTGGCTCATCAAATCTACTCCCTTGCAACTATGTAGTCAGTAATAGAGGTCTTCACAAGCATCTTCACAATCTAGCATCTATACACAGCAAGTCTTGGAAACATTCCCTGAGGATACTTACATCCTAGGATAATACACTCTAAACTTTCACGACAAAAGACCAAAAGCTCCCAAGTTACAGCAACCTGAGGGAAGAGAGCAAAATAGATCAAGGACATCAAAGATGTCCTAAGTTACTGAAATAGCAGGGAATTTGTTAGGCAATAAATGATCTTATGCATCTTGAACAGAGGATGAATGTTCAAGGTTTCTTGCCTTACTTTGATGCCTTTTCTAGTAGTTACACATAAGAATGTGATGTGGAACTGGCTGGAAATCTGCTCTCATGGCATTTAGCAATCTGTAGTTATTAGGGCACGTGGAAGTAAATCCAGCAGCCTGCAGTCCTGGCCGCCTTGACCTTAGATTTCCTTCTCATTTTTCCCTTGTTCCTCTTTTGAGATACGGACACCATCAAACAGTGGGGAAGAGAATGGGTGATTTGTCCCTTGGTCTCCAGCCTGATGTGCAGGATGACGCACAAGCTCGGAAAACTTCAGAGCTGTGTGCGCTGCGCCAAGCACTGTCAGCATGGCACTCGCTGCAGGGCTTGGCATCGTCAAGGGAAGGCACAGTGGGAATGGTGGCAGCCGTCTGTATCTCTCAAGTCTCAAGGTCAACAGCATGATTAAAATATTAAGAAAGCAAGTGTCATCGAAGTGAAATACTGTGTCCCTGCCAGCATAAATCCCTGTGCAGCTCCTAGTGTTATCTGACAGGTTCCCCCAGAGATCGCAGGCCCCATTGCTGCAGGGGAAGTCACATACCAGGGTAGCAAATGGATCTAGTCAGGCTCGTTTACTGCTCCCTCTCACTGGTTATGTCCTGCTGTACCTCACTTGGAGAGAGGTGTCTCCTGCTGCTAGAACCAATGTTGTCCCTCTCCCCTACTCGCGTCGAAGGCGCGCAGGTCTGATCTGCACCACAGGCTGGGAAGAGGCTCAGGTTCAGACAGAGCCAGGCAGCCCATCCACCCTGCACACTGTCCCCTTATGCCACGAGCTCTGTGTTCCCATATCACTCCGAAGTAACGAGCAGCCTAAAGGTGTCTGTGAGAAGCTTCCATCTGGATCCCTGAGAAGCTGTCTGCCAGGACAAATCTCTCCTTTCATGTAGAGCATGGGCTGAGGAACTTTATAAATCGTAAAGGATGGCTCCAGCACGCAGATCCCCCTCTTTCCCTGCCCATTTTTTTTTACCAACATGTGTGTCAAATTAGCAATTCCTTAATTATTTACATGCTCATAAGGAGCACACTCTCACATTAAAACAGCCTTGACCCTCAGCAGAACCCCTAAAGCACACTCTCAGCTCTGATGAGGAAAGGATTAAAAAAGATGTCCAGAAGTAAATGCAGAAAATTGAGCCAATTTACACCTCAGTATCATTGGGCTTGTTATTATTACAGTAAGATTAATTTGTAATTTTTTTAAAAAATCCCTCTTTTAGAGTTGTTTTTCCTAGAGACTTTCAGGCACTACTCAGTCCCTCCAAAGCTAGGAGAGGTGCAAGCACTCAGTAGAGAGATGGTCCTTTCTTCAGACAGCTTAAAATTAAACATGTCAAGAGATAAAGAGTAAATACAGAGCCAGAAGTGAGGCAAGAGGCAAGGATGGTTTATCATGATGGGCAACAGATCCAGATCCCAGGTAAAGCTGCTTGTTCTCTGTATTTTATTTTTTGATCAATTTGTTGGTTTTGTTTTGTTTTGTTTTTTTGCAATTGTTTTTTCAGGAGAGCTTTAAAGGGGAACAAGGCTATGGATTTGTGCATGTTTGTAGATTACTTTTCCTGACCATGAGAAAGCTCCCAATGTCAAACAAAAGATATAATAAGTCTTAGGACTTGTTTTTGGAAGTCATATCAATAACTCAGCAACCAAGAGACAGAGAGGACAGGAAATTATTAAACCAAACAGCTGCCTGGGTCAGCCTGACTGGGGGACTAACTTTGCAACAACACTCCCATTTTTAATTAAAAAATCAAATGAAAACAGAGTTACTAAAGGATGGGCATGCCCTGAAGCAGTTATCACTTTTTGATATCAGCAGTTTTGATGCAGATTGGTCTTTGCCAGTGTCTCACCATCATGAGACAAAAATCAGCAGGTAGCAACTTTGTTCCCAAGGCCAATGGCAGGGATGCAGCCAGCTGGCAGGGCTGAGCCCCACTGGGCCCAGTCGTAGGAGTGCACAGCTCAAACAGGAGCAGGTATTCGGAAGAGCAGGAGAAGACTGCGGCAATGTCAGTGCAGCTGAGCTCACCAGGACTGGGAAGCTGCTGATTTGGCATAAGCAGGAGGTAAATCAGGCCTCGAGTGTATCTCAGCACTGCGTAGGGCACTTCTCCTTGGCCAGCTGAGGAGGAGGGAAAGGGAGTTAAGGAGGAGGTTATGGAAAGAATGCAACTGCAGATTTAGCTCTGTGGTAGAGATGGTACTTTTAGTAGCTGAGTGGAGAGAAGAGTGGTGTGTTTCCAAGCTTGGTTTCGGTTAACTGTCTGCTAGGTACCAATGCTGCTTTGAACTCTTCTGCTGATCTTTCCTTCCTGTAATATTTTTTTCTTCTCTCCGTACTCCTCTTTGCTTAGACAGCAGTGGCAGGTACTGAAAGGGAAGACAGACCTAAATATCCGAGGCTCCATGAAGCCTCCAAGCTTCCTAACATTGTCAAGACTGGGCAAGCAGGAGCTGACAGGGTCTGTCACAGAGGCTTACACCCCTTGTGACAGGCTGCGCCTCCGGTCCTCCTCTTGGGAGAGCGGGGGGAGCAGATGGCACGCTTGACGGAGCAGCTGACCTGGCTGGGGCCATCAGCGCCTCCTCTTTGGAGCCATGGCAGATCATGGATGGGACCATGCACTGGATGCACATGCAATTCTAGTGCCAGCTTGAGAGCAGAATGTTCAGATGCTACTCCTGGCAGTAAGACAACGGGAGAGGGCTTGTTAAGTATCTAGGACCACTCCTAGATACTCTTTTTTTTTTTTCATGACAAGTGTGGCCTCTTCAGATGTCTGAGATCTACCGTTCTTAAAGCCACTCTAATGCTTTTCATTTAAGATCACAAAACACCTACATTTGAGGTAATTGGAGCTTATTTTGCAAAGGTGCAAAGAGAGGGCTTGGCTGTTCAGCTACCCTTGCTGAGCATGACCATAATGAGACTGCAGAGGTCTGGGGAAACTTGGAAGGAAATCTACTTGGTTAAATAGTGTCCCCCTATTTCAAATAAGGGTCTTAGAAGGCAGAGAAACACATTTCATCACAGGAGGCAAAGGTAAAGCCACCGAGAAGATGTTTCTTTGGTCCTTGTGTAGAGTTTTAGGGAAGAAAAGAAACATGAAGTGTTGATTTTTTAAACAGAAGTGAGGGAAACCCATGCGTGGATTGGACAGGCAGGGCTCTGCAGTCTCCCTGCAGCCCCTTGTCTTCAGTGCATCAGGAGTTAAGCCCAGCAGTTTCTGCAGACACACAAGAAACTGAGCAGGAATCTGAATGCTACCATTTTAGTTAATGTAATAGGAAAGCTGTTCTGCTGACCTTGAGGTGGGCACGAGCTGGTGTTTCAATACAGCCTATTTGTAACTAAATACATTTCCCAGCGTATTTCTCCTGTGCCTTTCCAAGGTCTCAGCCATGATCCCAGTTTAGCAATCTGTGTGTCAGCGGAGTGGCTATCTCTGTCTGTTTGAAACCATCTAATTGAATGTGGATAATCCTATATGAACTCTTCTGGCTGGATCAAAAGGCCCTTGCGCGTCTCACCCGTGTCCCATCTCCACAGAGGGTTTTGTTATCATGTTTATAAGCAGCCACCACTGGCAGGGAATTTGCATATAGATAACCTGCCAGCCACAAAGGCAGCTGGAGGCACCTGGTAACTGCTCCATATATTGCTCCAGAAAGATGCAAGGCAGAAAGAAGCCATTGCTATGGGTGGTTATGTCCCTTTGCAGCTTCACAACTGCAACCACGGTGACCCCATTAAAAAGTAATATTTGTGGATAGACTTAGGGTTTAAGGGCTGTCACCTCCCACTGAGAGGAAGGAACCAAAGGTCCTTCTCCAATGCAGAGAGCTGTTGGACTCAATGCCCTTGCTGTGAGCCCTGGGGTTGCGGGTTACTGACCAAGGCCCTGCATCTCCAGGGTGCAGGGTGCCTGCAGGAGCTGCTGGGTCTCAGGCGTGTCAGCAGAAATCCACTAAGAGTAGTGTGGGGAAACAGGAAAGATCTTGCAGCTGGGTTTTTCAAAGCAAACCTGGAACTGCTTGCTGCAGTCAGCTGCGGATAAGCAGCAACCAGGGTCCTTGGTCTCAAGGGGGGACAGGGAGGGCATGGGTTTGAATTCACTTCATACTCCATTTACTGTGCGATTGCATCTGCCTCTTCTCCCCTGAGCTCAAGTACATTTCAGGCTCCAAAGCATCCCCCTTGCAGACTGCATCCCTAACGTACCCCGAATTAACTGCTGTGGCTTATCTAGGGTTGTTTATGGGCATGTTATGTCTTTGCAGCCAGAGGGGATGCAGAGTCCTGGCCAGGACCTGCTCTGCGTGCAGCAGGGTGCAAGCAGGTAGTGCTGGAGGGGAGGCTGGGGGGGTCTGGGACCGTGTTGAGGACATTGTAAGCAAGAGCAAGAGGAGCAGCCTGAAGAGGACCAAAAAGGCTCAGGAGGCTTCACTGCAGGAGAAAAGAGTTTAGCAAGATGTGTAGATATTAAGATCACAGTGTAGATACTGAGAGGAATGACCAGGCTAGTGAGGGGAGGAGAAATGCATAGTGTCTTGAATGGAAAATGAGAAGGACAGAGCAAAAAATTGGAGTTCAGAGAAGGATGAACTTGTGGAGAAGCAAGAAGCATTACTGTTACTGGCTCAAAGAGGATGTCAGTGTTGGAACAGGCTGTTGAGGAATCAAAGGGGAGATAAAACATATTTGCAAGGCATATGAGACTTTCTTCTTTGCCCAAATCCCCCTCCTCTTCCTTGTAAGTAAGGATAATGAAAGAGAAACAATTAATATAATGTCAGCCAAGGGCTGGAGTGCAAGTCCCAGCAAGAATAAATAAAACCCAGGCTAATCTGGCTAAATGTTCAAACACATTCCTGCCCAGATTTAATGTGTGCATGCACACATAAAAATCTATGACAAAAACAAAGGCATTAAGGAAGAATTTGATGAATTGGGTGAAGTAAATAGCTAATTGCCTGCAGCACTGCTGAATAGCAGCAAGGAGAGGGGGCTGCAGTGCAGCAGGAGCATGGAGTTAAGCACTATGCCTTGTGTAAAGCAAAGCTCTGGGGGCATCAGGCAGAGAATAGGGCAGAAATACACCATACATCCACCTATCAGGAAATATCCTCGTATGAGATCCTCCTAAAAGGATGGGTGATGAACTGCTGGATGAGATTCTTCTCTCTTCCCTTGGACATCCCTTGGAGGTCTGAGCAGGTGAAGGGGCTTTGCCTAAGTCACGTATGAGGCAGTGGGATGTCCTGGGAAAATGTCCAGGTTTTCTCAACCAAGCAGTGGCCCATGCAACTTTGCAGAACAGGAGCAGCTCTAACCTGGCCAAATTTTGGTGATGACCACCAGAGCTTTACTGCATGTGGTCTTGAGCCTGTTCCTTCCCAGAAGAAAGAAGGGATGAAAGTCAAAGAGGACTTGAGATCTAGGGAAAGCTATGTTAACTAATCTTCAAGGTTTGTTCTTGAACATTTTTCACTGTTATCCAGATGGGACTCATTCCAAGTGGATGCTGGTATAACTCCTGAGAGGCATTAGCAGCTCCAGATCAGCATTTTAATCTTCATTCAATTTCTATTTTCTTGTATGGCCCTGGGGATCATCTCAGAGCTTTTAGAAGTATTGGGAGATAAAAACAAGGAAAGAAATACTGAAGGGGCTGGTTGTGGAGGTGAGGAAACACTGACCCCCGGAAGGGGAACTTGAACTGAAGTTTTCCTGGCACTGCAGCTGCAAACAGGATGGCTGAGAGGAGATATCAGAGCGATGCGCACACGGTGAGAACCTGCCTCGCAACCCTTAGTGCAGACACAGCTCTCTGAGACAGATGCCCCCCACCAGCTCCTGCGGTCTGAAGTACTCAGGAAAGAAAACCCTGCACTTTCAAAAGCAAACTCCATTTTTCTTCTCAAATTAGCAGGAAATGATTCATTCCACAAATAGAGTCTCAGGATATGCATACAGGACTCAAGTTCTCATCCAGGTATGTCTGTGGGAGCACTAGAAAAATCACTTAATTAGAGTTGTATGGGGAAGTGTTTTCAAGATCTCAGGTAGTCTGCTTCTAAAGTGTTTTTTCTGAGCCTTTTCGAGTGTGAAGAAATGCTAGTGTCTGCACTCTGAAAAGGAAGCCTCGTCCCAGCTCCAGGTATGTTTTCCAAACTTCAGGTACTTAAGCTAGGGTCACTCCCTGGTTTTTGGCCTTAATACCAGGCTGGATCTCTTGGGAAATGCTCAGAAATTCTGCAGTGGCTGTTTGTATTTTATTTAGCACAGGGAGGGAAAAATGGATAGAAAATAATAGAAGAACAAGACCAAGTCAACTATAAGCTCAGTGCAAAGATTGCTCCTGCATTTTATTCTAGATACCTTTGGCGATTTTGTTCTGCAGTGGCTGACATTATCCCATGGGCATAATCGTATTGATTATGCTAACATTATTCTGCAGAATTAGCTGTGCTGTTCTGGTGCTTGGGAAAACAAAAGCAAAACCACTGATGGACTTGGGTAACTGGACAGAGGGTTAATTAAAAGCACAGGTCTCCTGCACATTGCTTTGACTCAGCCTCTGGCAAGAGCAGGGGACTGTTGGAAGTAAAGTGACACTGCAAAGGTGGAATTCTGTGCACCAGACCAAGTCAAATGATTTCCTTCCATTTCTTAACCTTTTTTTTTTTACCCTTTCCTATTTGCCTTCCTTCATCCTATTGTACACAAGTTTCAGCCTGCCCCTTGACTCCACCCTGGTGCTTCTATTTCACCTGGAAATTTTCTCATCAGCATTTTAAAATGCCTCATTAGGGAAGAAGCAGACAGAGCAGACTTTGCTGAGGCAGAACCAAGGAGTGGATATCGGAGTTCCCACGTGACAGTTTGATTTTGCTTGAATTGACCTAATATCACCTCTTTCAGATGTGAACATTAGTTTTCCTGCTTTTTTGCCCTGCATGCTGAACTCGATGATTGTACAGCCCTCCATTTCCCCAGCACAGAAAGGACGAAATGTACATGATAATAAATACGGTTTCCTTTTTCCCTATTTACTCTTCCTCTGTATACGTCTGTCAGACACTGCTTATATTGCCAAACATCCTGTTGCATATAAGGGATTTGTTCAAATTGTTGTGCATGAAGTTATTAAAAAAAAAAAAAAAGACCCATTTTTCTTTCTGGTGGGTGTGAATATTTCTCTTGGGCAAGCAAAACTTGTTCCACTTTCCTCCCATCTTTCCTCTGCACTGGATCGAAAGAGATGATTTTTCCAACCAAATTTCATTCCTTTGATATTTTTCTTAAAGCTTCAAAACCAGGAATTCTGTGTTTATCTTTAAAAATCAAGAAGAAAATCTCCCTAGCTCCCACCGCTCCACTGCCATTAAAAATTCTAAAGCTTCATAGCCTTGAGGTTGTAGAGAATAGCCTCTCTGCAGACATGAAAAAGAATTGCCAATTTATTTATTATTTATGGATCTCATTATATTTTAACTTCGGGGGGTGGTAAGTATAGGAGAGAGTCTTTTAAACAACTTGCAGGCCTTCCAGTGGTGCTCACCATGTTTCTGCATCAAAGGCGGCAGCAAAAAGTGGAGCAACGCTAAGTGAGGGCAGGTGGGCTGGCAGTTTTTAGAGATGCCCACGCCAGTGCCAGGGGTTTGGAACACAGCAGGGTTTGCAGGGCTGGAAGACAATCAGTGATTTTTGGTGCTGACACTCTGTGTGTCAGACTGGGACATGAGATGTTTCAGTCTGTTTCCATCTCTCTTCTCATCCAGTCCTGTACAAAGAGTATGGACAGCAGAGCTCATAAATAAAGCCATGGACTTAAGGCAGGACTAAAATCTTATTGGAAAGGATTTGCTCTCTGTTTCATTTTTTTGTTCAATGTATTTTATTAACAAGTCTATTCAATCAGAACTGAAATTCACAGCCTCCTGTACTTGGAAGGATCTTTTCTCAATGTAGTTCGTCAGCTGGATTCCTTCCTGGTCATGCTCCTGTTTTTTTCTCAGCACATCCTGATTTCCCCTGTTTTTTGACAGCAACAGGTGCTTCCTATTCCTGGAACATAGGGCTATTTCAATCATGATTTTTGTCTTGGGTGCATACACACACACCTATATATGTCTGTACATACAAACATATATATGGTTATTCCTGTTTTTTTTTCTTTTTTTTTTTCTTTCCAGCAGCTGAGCAGCATAGGACAGAAGCATTTGGGAATGATTCTGATCCCCTGCAGCTTGACTGAAGCTGAGGTGGTCTCTGACAGTGCAAAGCAAGAGATATCACCCTCAGTAGGGTGGGGATTGCAGCCAGGCTGGTGCTGGGAATTACAGACAAAGGGGAAAACCCCAAACAAGGCATCTACTACCATTTTTCACCATGCGATAGGAAGGTAGTTGAGAAGTAGACAGTGTACAGCCATGTCTAGAGCGGAGGCTTTAGATCTTATTAACCTGTACTGGTGTCCCTCCATCCCTAGGGCCCTGTGTAGGAAATGACAAGGCATATGGTACCACCATTACACCACTGATTGCAATATGAACTCATTCCTGAAGGTGTATAGAGGACAGTGCCTTGCCTATTTGATTTTCAACACCCAGTCCTTGAAGTTTCCACTCCTGCCTGTTTCCAGTGACTTTGTGATACCTGCAGACAGGGGAGCTTTAAGAACTGGAAGTTTTTTTGCTGATAGCTGCTTCATATCAAAACTTTGATTAAACTTTTCCAAAATCCTACATATTAGCATAATAGGGTGGATTTATTCTGTGTCTTGGCAATGTATCTGATTATTTATAGGAACTAACGGCCAATTACAATTAACTTTGATGAATATAAAGCTTCCTGGAAGAAGGAGGAGAAAAATGTCCCCTCCTTTGGCTATAATTTATAAAGCAGGTTAGTTTGTGGGTGCAAATAAATAAAGCTAGGTCATTAACCATCAGGTTTCAAGGCAGTGGGAGAATCTTTGCATTATCCCATGAGATGATGTAAATTGGAGTACCTTTAACAGAACTGAAAGTTACACAGGTCTGACACAATTTCAGGATCTAGCCCTTTATCTTAAATCTATTCTTTCCTGCTTTTCTGCTGATTAGAGTTTTACCAAACACTGAAGCAAGGAAGAGGGATGAATTTATGCAGGTTTATGTGCATTGACAATATTTATGTAAGTGCAAGTGTGTGCACACCAAGGAAGGGATGTGCCATTCTCAGAGATGCCCCCAGCAAACAGAGACTGTGGTCTCCGGGGAGGCTGCTCTCCATCCAAGCTCAGAGAGAAATCATCTTAACCCCGAAAACGAGCATGGCTGATGTGTGACCAGCTCATGGAAACTCTCTGCAGCCTAGGGCGCTCGATGGTCTTTCTGCTTTGACAGGCTTAAGGCATCACACCTTGTTCAGCATCCAAGGGGCTGTGCACTGCTGCCTTGTTTGTGCTATTGACCTAAGGATAAAGATCTTGCATGGCACATTTTATCAGCTGTAGTAAATGTTCTCTCTGTATTAATTCTGTTTGGAATCAATAATTAATGCTGCTGCCTCCTTTGCAATTCCCCTCAGTGTGAGAGGAGCATGGAGGTAAGATAGTATTTCATAGCTTTACTGTCAGAAGAGCTTTGTGTTCCTTGAAGACCCCTCTGGTCCCAGTGTATATCAGGATTTTCATACTATCAAAGTGCTTTTCTTGCTCAGGGTCAGTAAGATCCCAATTTAAGTAGGCTAGCAAGGTACATAACGGTTTCATTTCCCGTCACAGAGAAATGCAGCAAACACACCACACCACGGTCTTCCGATCCAAGCCCTCCCTTGCCAGGCACAACGTAACAACGTGGGTCAGCTTGCAATTGGTAGTGCCAGCAGGAACAAAGGCACTTTCTCTGCCAGCAACCATCTCCCCACTGCTTAGCATTTTCTGCCAAAGCCTCCAGAGACCTTTTTAAGAGACAACCAAATTAGAAGTTGGACTGTGCAGCCTAAAACCTGCATCCTGCTGGCCACTGCAAGCTTGCCAGCCCCCCATGTTGTCTTGCTGGTAACAACCCAGGCCAGATTTGTTGCCAGCTTAAAGGTGGAAAGGCTCCGGGGTCTGCTGCCAACCCATAGAGCCCGGCGTTTCCCTGGAGCAGCGCTTACTTAAAAATCAAAAGGATCTTCATTCTGCAGTTTAGAAAACAAATAGGGCAAGACCAAGAAGCCAGATTTCTTTAGCCTCCAGGTGCCCGCAGGTCAGTCCGTGGCACATCAGGGCTGCTTGTTAGCTGCTTGTCTGACTCATTCACTCACCAATGGACAGAAATCCCAGGCTTATAGGTTTATTTCTGTACCAGATAAAATGCCAGGAGGGGTTCTTTGTGCTGGCAGCACAGCCCTCTCCCAGCCACACTAGTGGCTTTTGACCCTGCTGTGGGTAAAGAGAAGGTTTCAAATAAGTTGGCAGGGTGTCAGATAAAGTGCAGTTAATGCCACATGTCTCAATAGCCCTTTTCATGCAAGAATGGCAAATGGATTTTGCACTTACTGTTCAAGCAAGCTCACTTTTATCTCTCAGCTGTGGATGTTATCATCTCTTTACATGGCAGGGAAACAGAGGCACAGAGTTAAATTTTTCCAATTTCTGTCTTTTGGAAGAGTTCCTGTTTTAAACCTTTTCTCACATAGAAAATACACTGAAAAACAAACTTCTGTATTCTTTATGATTTATTTGTATTTATTTATCTTGGTAAGGAAAGGGGCATATGGGGACATTCTGTAAAATGATACCATATTTCATTTTCTCGTTTCTTGCCAAAATGTACAGAAACATAAGTTCTATAGTTTTCTGGGGAAAAAAAAAAAAAAACTTTTGAATCAAAATGTTATTTTTGCTGAAGATTCGAAGTGGGATAGGGAGGCCTAGTTAATAGACCTGTCTCCTACAGCCTGGCCTAGCTGCTGATGATATTTCTCTGTGCTTCACAAGCAGCACGGACAGTCAGTGCTAAAGTGAAGTATAGAACCCAGGAGCCCTAGCACTTGAAGCAGAATTTCGGTCCTTGGCACCAGAAGAAGGAAAACAGATTGTTTATAGGGATAAAAATGGCCATAAAGGCAGCTGAATGCAGGCTGCTCTCCCTAGATTTAGGCCTGCTGGCAGAGCCAGCTCAGGGATTTTCAGCCTCATAGGCAGAGCAGTGTTTGCCAGCTCTGGGATGCAGCACTGGGCTGCTCCAGCTCCAGGCTGAACAAGGGAAAGGGGATGCATGAGGCAAAGTGGCTGCTCCTGCACAGCAGTGTGCAGGCAGGGATGCTGGGAAGCAGCCTAAGGTTAGCCAGGGTTAAGCAGAGACTTCTCCATGTTAGTTTATCCTAGGTTTCCCTGACTCGGCAATCAAAAAAGTAGGATGTGGGGTCATGCCAGCCCTGCTGCTGATCTAACTGCTGAACTCCACAGAGAGGAGAGCTTGGGTTTGCTTTAAGGCCGTTTTCAGGCATTTTTTTCTCTCTTTGACTCATTTGCACTTAGACCAGGGTTTGGTGTAAATCCCCCAGTGCTCTTTGCTGAGTGCTGCTGTCAGATGGTGTGGGCTTTGCAACCTGGCCTGCTGTTGCTGGCCTGGGAACTTACCGATTTTTAGACCACCTCCCTGCTTTTACACTTACAGCAAATCCAGCTGAGCAGCTTTGTGCCTAACGCCCTGCATCCATTGCTCGTATGAGAGATCTTCTAATAAAACTGTAAGTTCAATGAGATGTTCAGTCCTGCACATAAGCCTCACAATATCAATTGCATCATCACTGACTTGGCCTTTCTCAGCCTTTGTGAATAGGCTCCTTCTCACTTGACCATTTGCTTCTCTGTTTTTGCTTCATCTTCTCCGAAATGAGTAAATGGGGGTAAACAGCTCAGCTCTGCAGACATTCCTAGACTCAAAACAAGCATAGAGCTATCTGCCAGCATAAGTGAATATGGGACTCGTAGTCTAATTAGATAGGGAGGCTGGGAGCACATATGTAAATAGCAAGATGACTACTATAAAAAAACTGTTTTTCATTTTGGTACTGCAGGATTTCTTGATTTGCTGCAGGGACTATGAGGTTTATCTTTGTGGTCTGTCAGGCAAAAAAAAAAAAAAAAAAAAAAAGCCCACACATATACAAGGCCAACCAGTATTTTTTTTTAATGTTTTACTGAAAACTGGGAGAAGTGATGTTTTACTCGCAGTGTTTCTCTGCAGCACTTGCTGCAGCTTGTGAGCTGGCCAATGACTCTCACATTTTTTTCAGAAATCGGTGAGTGCACAGGGACAAGGATGTCCTTCCTTCATCCTTCACAAGGGAGATGTGTCCCAGAGCTCCAATTCCTCTGCTGATAAAACACAAGGAGTAATTTCCTCAGCCATTCGTGTCACCCAGATTGGTCCATGACACAGCTAAACTATTGCAGCTAAAGCTAGTAGAAGGCAATGTTTTTTCCTGGTCAGTCCTTTCCAAGCGCTGCCTGGGATCTTTGTATCTCTGTAGGTTATAGATCTCAGTCATGAGCCAAAGCAGATGTCAAGTGGAGAGTGTAAACTAAATTAGATGGAAATTTTCCAGGCTAGGGACCCAGTATTATAGGAACTCTGCCAGTACCTCCTCTAATGCCATTATTGGGCATTTCCTTGGAAAAGTTTATGTCTGGGGCAAGTGCACCATAGAGAACCTCATTAAGAGGTGTCACACATGAGGAGGAAGAAGCCATGGGAGGAACACATACAGAGAAAGGAGCAAAAGCAGGGAAATGAAGGAGCAACAGGGTATGTATATGATAGCAGGGTACACACATGACGGCCAGGGCAGGGTGGTGGAAATCACAGGTGATGGACTGTACTGCAGCATCGCTCCTCTTTGTAGACAGGCTGCAGGCAAGCACAGTGCAAGGCTTTAAGAGCTGCCAGAACTCTAGCTCCAGGCAGAAACTTGTGCTCCATGGCAGGTAGCAGAGATTGTAACTTGCTGATTGGCAGAAATGAGGGAAACTGGTCTTACTGGTAATGCGATTGCCATTTGAGATCACCCAAGCAACCTGCGAAAAGAAGTTGCCTAGAGGAGAGTCTGGCCTTTGAGTAAAAGCTGAAGGAAATTGCTGTGGTACCTCAGGGGAGACTCTAAAGAAGTGATATAAGATTGGGTCAGAATAGTTCTTAGTACAAATTGCCCTGTGTAATTTCTTGTCTGCCAACTGCCAGCCTATCTCCACTCTCAAATCCCCACATCTCCAAGAACCTTTCCTCCCATGATCTCTTTTCATCCTTCCTTCCTGAACTCTTAACCCATCTGCTTTAAATAGAAAGCATCTTTCCCTTCTGCTATGAAATACAGACTTGTCCTTAAAGAGGAAGCAGCCACTTAGTTAGGTGAGTTTCTACACTGCTTGAGCTCCAGTGCTGCATTTTCAGCCCACCAAGGACATGATTCCAGACAGAAAGATGTTTTGCAACTGAGCTGCATCCCATGAGCAAAATTATAAGCGATCCGAAAGTGAAAAAAGATGAGACTGCACATGGGGTTAGTCAGGCTAGTCTCTTGAAAGAACAGGCAGGCTGGGTTTCATTTGGGGGTCCGTAGCATTTAAACGGTTGCCTGGCAGAGGGCTGGAGGGCCAGGGCCACGGCAGATCCTGCTTGCAATGGTGACAGCAGCAATGGGAAAAGCCATGGATGGAGCACGAACCTTAAAGGTTTTGCCATTAAGAGGTGTAATTTAGCCTCTGCTTGGTGTTTTGATTTTGCCCAGCTGTGTCTGTGCACATTTTGATTAATCCTGTTAGCTGGCAGGAGCGGGGCTGCCTGCTGTTTATCAAGAGTGCTTGTGTGATTTCTTATTTGATATGCAGTTGTCTTGGAGAGAAACCTCGCAGGCTCGTTCAGAGCAGTGTCTGGGCTCACCGAGGCACTCGCAGAGCTGACGGGTGGCACGCGGCTGTCCTCCTGGACACCCCAAGAAGCATCAGGGAGAAGGGCCAGCACCTCCATCGCCCGAGGACACAGGTAGGTGATCGCCACCATCTGCCAGAGCAGAAACCGGTCAGTTCATGTGCCTCACTTCTAGGGCCTCACCCAACTGGGACTTCTCCACACACTGTTTCAGTCACCCGCAAAAAGCAGAAAAAGAGAAATCCCTCCTCCGCTCAACAGAAGCGTCTTAGGAGACACTTAGGAGTCTGAACTCTACCCCTCCCTTTGCCAGGGAGAGTTTGGACATATGACTAAAATTAATTACTCATTTTACAAATTGCTACTCATTAGCCAAGTGACTGTGTGCACACGTTTAGCCTGACTTATCTGTGAAATGAAAAGATATTACACTAAAAGAAAAAAATCCTAATGATTAGCATAACTCAATTGCCTGGCAATAACTCTATCATCACGTAAAAAGTGATACTCTCTGTTCCTAATGACCATACGAATATAGCAGAATAATACAGCTGGAATTCCTGGTTAGTACAGAACATCTTGGTGAGTCCTAGTGCAAACTGACTCTATGGTAACAGAGGCTGGGGTCCAGGACTGCTATCACAAGCTGGAGAGAAGAACTCTGCATTTGTATGTGTATGCAAAGAGGTTTGTCATCTCCTTCACAAGCTTCGTTAGTCTAAGCTGGTCCTGGGTCCTAGACTTCTTTTTTAATCCTAGGTGATATTCCAGTGGAACTTGTTGTTAGATGTGCTGAAAGCGGAGCACCTAGAGATGTTCTGATGAGGACTAATCATTTCTCTGGGTAATGAAAACACAAAGTTATTATGTTAGTTATGAAGGGGAGAAGTCCCTTATGTCTACGCAACATCAGAGTATGCTAAGATTTTTTTTTCTTGATTATTTCTACAGATTTCCCTTGCAGCTGTTCTCTTAGCAGAAGAATGAAATTGGGAATATTCAGTCATTACATCTTCCTGAAATTATTTTTCTTAGAATTCTGTTAAACAATGAATGTTTCAGCTGGGAAAATTTTCCTTTTCCTGTATTTTTTAATTTATTTTTCAGAAGATGTTTTATTCAGTTTAAGTTCCTCTGCTTTTTTATTTTTATTTTTTTCATCATCCTTATTATTCCATCCTTCCATCACTTCTCAAGCATTTCAAGCAAAATATTAACTGCATTAACTGTATTCTTTGTATCAGTATCCGTGCTGTTTGGCCATGGTGAGCTTATACAGCAATTGAAAAGGCACATTGCAGATCTCCAGCTGCCCCCAGCACTAAGCACTTCCTTGACAGCCATTTCCTTTTGATCAAGAGCTGGTCTTTCAGGCTGGATGATTCTTGTTCATGCAAACCTGCTACACTAGAGCAACGAGGCTGGAAGAAGTCAATCCATCAGCTTTGTCCTCTGCCTTCTGCTGCAAAGCCAATGTTCCCAGTGATGCCAGCGATCTCCCTAGGTAGAAGAGGGAGCTGCGCTGTAACCCACTGTTCCCGACACTCATATCAACTTTAATTTGCTGAGTGGTTTTCAAATGTTTTAAAATTCCTGCACAGCAGTTGTACCGTGTTATTGTTGTTGGCATGTTTTAATTAAACTATACTGTAGAACCCTTTGTCACCACAGACTCCTGAACTGAAACACAAGCGGATGCAAAATTAGGTTAGATATCTTTGAGGAAAACAATCTGCTCCCAGCTGGAGATTAGACCTTGAGTCCCTGCCTTGCTTGACCTAAAGCAAACCTCACCTTTTCTGTGCTTCTGTTCTCTAGGGGCTGGGGATTCTCATTTGCCATAGTGCTAGGAAAGTAAATGCACCAGAGAGTCTGATGCTCAGCTACTGCACTAATAGGGAGTAATGTCAGAAATTTCATTATCAGGGTTTCAAAAACACGAAAAGGGGGTATTAATTAATGTCACAAGCTAACTGCTAACTGATGGGGTCAGGAGGAACTACTTCTCCCTAAACACAGTTTATTCCACATCTGTCTGCTCGCATCTTCCATCGAAGCATCTGCTACTGTCAGATTGGTTTCTGTACCAGATGGACCTGCTTTGCAATCCACTCTAAGGCTGTATTTGTTCCTGCATCTCCTGAGTGATCGCTCCCTAAAAGTTTACATTTTTCTTTTGCTGTGTGTCAGTGGGAATTGATTAGTGCAGAACAGAATCTATGCCCTACCCATGTGGAAACCGGCTATGTACAGCAGTCTGGATTGTGACAGAGACTTTTTTGGATTTTTTTCCTAATAAAATTGGAAATCATAAATGAACATTGCTGTGTGATGTTTTGACTTCGGTGATTAAGTCAAGATGGAGTACAATGAATGAGAGGGAGGAAAAATTATAGGAAATTTGTTTCTTTTTCTTGGAAACATGCAGCTGTACAGAAAGGTGAGGGTTATAAATCTGTCTGATGGGTCTATGAATATCTGCACAAGCAGGTATCTCCTTGGCTTGCTCTCCCACTACCAGCTCACCAGCCATGTGTCTTGCCAGCCCAGCCAGGTAGCCACTCGTTGCCATCAGGTGCTGGTCGGTGACCTGTGTGGTGTGCATTTCTTTGCCACTGTTCAGTCCCTGCCACCTACATCACAGATTCAGCCACGGCACTTGATGCTAAACACTGCCCTTGCTGGTCCCTGCTACAGAGATGGGTAACTAGGAGGGACAATACAGGAGGCCCTCAGGACAACCCTTGGTCCCTATAAATAACCTCTGATTTGCCTGACTGTAACCACACAAGTCAGGTATAGGAATGCAGTGTTCTGCTCCTGCTGAGGTGTGGGGAGCAGCAGCATCTCCGATAGCGTGGGGCCGGGGCCATAGGCGAGGGGTGCTGCCGACCCAGCAGCCGCCATCCTGACATGCTTCCAGCGACAGCCTCGCGGTGTCAGCCTGCCGAGCACCTTGCAAGGAACAGCTGAGTGGCATATTTTAATTAGAGTGAGAGTAAATTACAGCGGACTACGAGAGTTCGACTTTTTCACAACAGCTTGGGGAAAATGGAAAG
The DNA here is from genome assembly GCF_059628265.1 of Tinamus guttatus. Taxonomy (NCBI): domain Eukaryota; kingdom Metazoa; phylum Chordata; class Aves; order Tinamiformes; family Tinamidae; genus Tinamus; species Tinamus guttatus. The sequence continues at coordinate 732,996 of NW_028288627.1, read as the reverse complement.
ACTAGCATTTTCAATTTAAGGTTTAGTTAGATAATGCCTGTTGGTGCCAGTAGATTACAGAGTGGATATTAAATCCTCCAGGATTTGCAATGGGAGAGTATTCACAGAATCCATAAGCAGGCAGGAGAACAGAGCTATGGAGCTATCGTCCCCTGGAGGTCCCAAGCGGGAAGGGAAAATGTGAAGTAAATCTTTTCTTTGAAGGAGGCTCCACGTAAAGAGCACACATATGCAGGCTGTGGCCTTTAAAGGTTCCCTGTTAAGAGGCTTTCTTGCTTCTGACAGCAGCCAAATGGTACGTGAAAAGGTAATGGGGTCTGTCAAACTGCTGGAGCAAGTCAGGCCTCCTGGGTGCTAATGCTCTCGCTGTGGAGTTCGTGCCGGGTCTCTTCTGAGGCTCCCACAGAAAGACCTTCTGTGGGCCAGGTCCCGGGCTGGGGGGGGGTCTGACACGGCTGTGCAAGCAAGACCAGCTAACAATGCTCTAAAGCAGCTGGTCACAGGTCTTACAAACTGCTCAAGGTAGAGGTCAACTGAATGTGCTTTAAAGCCTCCCTCAGTCATGCCCAAGAGCAATGAGTTCAGCATCAGTAGCGCCAGTCAAGTGTCTCCCCTGGTCTGTAGCTCTGTCTCCTGAGGAGTGAAAAGGAGGCCATGCTTGCCTGCTTTTTTTTTTTTTTTTTTCAGGGGGAAGTGTTGATTTCTATCTGCAAAGCACTGAAGATCCTATGATAACAAGGGCTAGGAAAGTTATCCTAACATGCCAGCGTCTTTGTCCAGCTGTGCACAGCAACTATTTCTGGACTATATACATGATTGATGGAGGTGTATGAGATTACTGGTTTAAGAGCACTAAAACATGCAAATTAATTACCACAACTACCCAGAATAGCTATCCAGACTATGAAATATTCAAGGCAGAGTTTGACCCCAGCTGAGGGTCTGAGACTGATGTCAGCTCTAGGGCCTATTGGTTTCCATTGCGGACTGGAGTAAGGGCTCGACTGATGCTGCATTATGTCAAGGTCTGTAGCCTAGAGAGATTGCAAACACCTTAGCTAAAAGTAGGATTCTTGACAGTGAAAAATCAGGAGCTTTCATAGTTTTTGATTTGAACATCTGAATAGCTTTATTAAGAATGCATCCCCGTATTTTATGCTTGATAATTTGCAAGTTCAAACACTTTATTTCTCCGTTATATTTGTGCCAAAAAGTGGCAAATTTATGTCACAAAAAATATTGTGAAAACATAAAGGTTCACAAGCAATTAGATTTTATTATTCTTGTTTATGTTCTTGAAGAATTGTTCCTTTTAAAACTTTACACTCAATATACACAAAGACAAAACAGTGACCTGTCTTGCTCTAGTGGCAGCATCTGAGTATCTGAGTAAGCCAAATGAATTATTAAAGGAGACTAGCTTTTGGAGCTACTTGCTTCAGTACTTACCTGGCTTTTGCAGGCATTTATGATGTCCCAAAAGAGGTTCTGTCCTATGTTATGTCCCAAAAGAGGTTCTGTCCTATGTTATTTCCCTTGGACTAGCACAGATCATGCATTATTCTAGTTCAGAAGCCCATCATTATACACATGCTAACAAAATGCTGCATAAACTTGCTTTCTATTGTTGTGAGAGTTGGTTTAATGTCTTTTTTTTCAAACTGACACTGAATTCTGTTTGCACTGTTATGAGTATTGGGTCATGCTGAAAGTAAGGCTATAGCTAGATGCTATTCCTTAGGCATATGGCTGCTTCAAAGTCATCCTTTCATGAGCATACGGTCCAAAAGCAGTCTACAAAGGCTGTATTAACAGGCCAGCATTTCAACGAGGGGCAGTGACTATGAAAGCAACGTGTTATTACAATGCAAACACCTCTGATGTTCATGCTCTTTTAATTTATTTTCATTGTATTATTTGTTATTTTAGTTATTTATTCATTTATTTATTTCACTTGTCAGTCCTTGATAGTGTGGGGCTTTATGTTTGCAGATTAAACTCTACTTCTTCTTGTAGCCAGCTTTATTTATTTATTTATTTATTTATTTATTTATTTATTTATTTATTTATTTTATTTATTCACTTGTTCATCCTGATAGTGTGAGGCTTTATGTTTGCCGATTAATCTCTACTCTCTACTTCTTTTGTCTGTATTTTATCTATATTTTATCTATATATTTATCTATATATTATCTATATTTTATCTATCTATCTGTCTATCTATCTATATATGAATTAATTATCTCGCCAGCGCGGGGCGGCCGATAAAAGCGGCCGCGCGGGCCCAGGTGCGCTTTTGCCGACGGCGCCTGCAATCCCGGCCGCGGCCACACGGCGGCGACGTGGCGCGGAGCCGCCCCGCAGCGGCGCGGAGCAGCGGCCGCCCCGACGCGCAGGTGAGGGGCGCGGGCGAGGGCGGCGGCGGCGGCCGGGACCCGGGGCCGACCCGGGTCTCCGCGGGTTCTCGTCCCCCTTCTCTCCGGGGGAACGAGGTCTCTCCCAGAATGTGCCGATCATCGCCCTGTCCGTGTTGCCCGGGGCGCTTGGGCGAGGGGCTCCATCACGGCATCGAGGTGTGTCGCGTGCGGTTTCCGCTCTTCGTTCTTGTGTGGTTGTGCCGAGGCATAATTTTGGGATAGGGATGAGATTTCTCTTTGATTGCTTTTTAATCACCGTAATAACAGTAATGAAGGCAGTGAGTGGAATTGATGGGAAAGCTCTGAGATCTGTTTTCTGGTGAACTCCAATGAGCGGTAAATGAGGAGGATTTACTGGCTTTCTGGAGTGAATTGGTAGAATCCTGCTTATTCAGGAACAACTCCCAGCAATGTCTGTGTAAAAACAGTCAGCATGCAGTATACTGGTGAAGAAATGCCCCAGGCATCCCCTAGAAACCTCTCTGCCTTAGGGGCCTTTAGGGTATCTAGGGTAAATGAATAAATCCTGATTTCCTCTGCTCTTATCCCAAGAGGATTCATATGCATAATTGCTTCTTAAGCACCTATCAGGGCTACCTCTACACCTGCCTGCCTAAATCAGCATCTTAAGCAGCACATGCGGGATGTACTTTTCCCCCTCCCAGCCGAGATGAGCTGTCATATTTCAGGTATGCTGCCAGGGAGGTTTGTGTCCCCAAACGGTTAAAGTGCAGTGATGGGGAGACACGTGGAAGTGCCTGCTATGGGGAAGGATGCTTGTGACACCAGATTTTGGGAAAAAATTTAGCTGGGGCAGGACTGTGTTATACTCCAAAGGGATGATGCTAAAAGTACTGGTTTTGACCTGTGCCTTCAAGGATGTGGGACTTTTCACCCAGGTGACAGGAGCCTGGCACAAAATATCCAGAAATCACTCAAAACAAAGTCTCTAGACTTTGGGAGAATAGGCTTTCCACCCCGCCCCGCAACTGACAGAATTTCAGGAGACCTTAAACACGTCGAGACCATTAGACAAACACCAAAGACTTCATACGCAGGCTTTTTATTTATTTATTTATTTATTTTCATATATGGAGCTTTCTCCTTTATTTCTGCAGTAGGTGTTGTACATGTGAAGGGCCTCACTTACATCACTGTTGTTGTGTCCTGCCCAAGAAGATGGAACTCCTCTTGCTTTGCAGACCAAGGCTAATGTGATAAAACAGTCCATGCAAAATGCACCTCTGAGCCATGCTGCTAATTGCCCAGGACCAGTGAGGTGCAACCCGGGCAGAAGCTGTGCCCAATCCCTACCTCCTCAGTATCCAGCAGGGCAAAGGACTGCAGCAAGCCCAGCAGAGCTGTCTGAAGGAAACGGAGGCCTGGAGGTCCTCCAAGACTAAAGGAAATCAGGAGTAGCTCCATTTGTGTTGTTGGAGTTTGCTGGTCTGAAAAATCATGTGTGGAAGATATGAATGAGGCCCTTAAAGTAAGGAGAAGAAGGGGAGAAAATGAGTTGAATAGTGGGGATAGTGCAGATGGCACAGGCAGAGATACGCAAGGATGGAGGGAGGAAGGAGACACTCAGTCTTCACTCCTGCCACATTCACAGAGCCATAGGAGTAGCTCACACATGAGGCGTCACTGCAGCAGAGTTAGTTTAGGACAGTAAAGAAGGATGAGTATCACAAAATCGGGGATTTGCAGGAGAAGGAGGGATGGTGCCCCCATTTTAGGAAATAAAAATGAAGAGAGGGAAGCCTCTCCTCGAACAGGAGGAACCCATGTGATTGACTACAGGAGGTCTGCTTTGGCAAAGAAAAATAAAATAAAACAGCCAGGAAGACTTGCGAGGGGGAAGTTGGGACCAATCTGCTTTTCTCAACTAGTTAACCTTGCTCCCAACCACTACTTCTGTGCTATGTCCCTCTATAGTTTGTCTTTTCACGTGTGTTGATGTACATTCATTCTAGGTCCAGGGGTGAAATATCCCCTTCTTTACCCTTACTTTTTCTTAGTTGGAGCTACTGATTTTGGTCGGTGGTTTATTTTATTTCTCTCTCACAACCTTCAGTGCATTTCCTAGCAAGTCTTTCCTTTATCCCAATTCTTCTTTCTTCATGTCCTTCTGGAAATGTGTTACCTCCTTCCCCTCCAGTCTCTAACTTATTTTCTTTAATTAATATAAAACAGGTGGCATTTCAAGTATTTTGGACCAGCCATTTTCCAGCCCCAGAAGTTTTGTCTGAGGTGCTGCATTAAAAGGCAGCGTCTTTATACAGAGATTATCAAGAAAGTAAGTTACAATGCGTGATAGATGTGACCTCCCTCAGCCAGATGTTGCAAGCATTTAGGGGCAGGGAAAGAGGGGGAAAGCTGTTCCAAGAAAGGTTTGAGCAAAACAAACCCAGAAAGATAACTGTCAGGTCCTTTTTTTTTTCTATTTTGCAGCTGCTTATGAGTGTTTCAGGGTTCTGATCCTGCAGTTGGCCTTTTGCTCCTGCTGACTAGGCAGGAAAGGGTTTTTTTATTATTATTATTTGTTTTGTTTTGCTCAGCGTGGAAGCTAACCTCTACTTGGTTCAAGGGTAAAGAAAAATAATCTCTGAGATTGTGGAAAGGTTAACTAGCTCTGCCTTGTTTGCACTTAGGGTGCTGATAGGATTCCTCCATCCACGGTGCGAATAAGAAATACTATCCTGAGCAAACATGGCTGGTACTAATTCCCATTGCAGAAGAAAAATTCCTGAAACAATATATACAAACCAATTCCATTTTATGGGGTGGTATGGAGAAAGAAACTTAACACCTGTGGCATCTCATGAATCTCCTGCTAGTAGGATGGATATTTATATTACTTTTAATTTGAAAAGGTGGCTGGAGGGGTGCTTGAATGGGATAGAAAGTGTCTTTGTCATCTACTAGCAGCTAGCCAAGAGCTGCAGCAGCTCAAAATAGTTGCTAGTCAAGCTGAGTGGAGCTGACCAAAGGGCCCCAAGGAAAAGTGCCACCACCAAAAGTTGGCTGGCGGGGGTCTGCAAGTGTTTCTGGGAGAGGGGCAAAGCTGGAACAGGTCTTGGCAGGGGCTGTCCATCCCATCCAGAGGCAGGTCTAGGTGACAGGGCAGAGAGCCATGGGAAGAGCTTAGCCTGGTGCAGCTCCGAGTGATGGGGGGGCTCTGTTCCAGGAAGACCTGTGACCCCCAGCTTGGCACCCTTCACCAGGACTTAATGGCTACGGTCATCTAAACAGTCAGGAGAACAGGGCAGCTGGTCATAAGGAGGCGAGGGGAAGGGGTGGGTGGAACCCAAGCACACATGCTTCCCGGGAGAAGCAGAGCTGCCAGCCCTGCAGAGGCAAAGGGAAGGGCATTGGTGGGGAAGGAATAAGGAGGTGACAGCAGAGGATGGGGTTATGTTGTTAAGGCCTGCAGAGCTATCCAGGGGAAATCCCGTAATGATTAGGATTTGAAAAAAGTCCTTGTATTCCCTTCTGCACCTTCCCTCTCCCTGGCAGAGTTTAGAGCAGCAAGGTTAATATAGTAGCAGGTACATCCATGAAAATCCGCAGCTGAGTCTTCACTCCAAGTGCTGCCAGCTCTTCCCTACGTCTTCAGGAATCAAGGTGCCTCGTTGGAAGTTGCTCCATTGCCTTTGTTCACGTAAAAGGGGCGGTAATGTGACTGCAATGGAGAATTTAGGGCATTTAAGTTTGGCCTATCTTCTCATTGCCTATACTTCATCCTCCTAGATAGTTCAGCCATACCAGCTCCTGTTCTACTAGCTAAAGTCTTTCCTCTTTCAGAGCAACACTACCTCATTTCACTACTAGAAGTGCTGGAGTTATCAAATGCAAATGGTGTTTTTTTGATTTATACACATGCTTTGCATGAACTTCATTCCTAAGCCAAATGAGTCTGTGCATCGTATAAAATCTCAGACTATGACTCATTGCTTGATGAGAGGTTTCTGAAGGAATGTCACCTTTATTTCTATGCTTCTACCAGTGTCTTGTAATTGCTCGCTAACCTAAGAACTCATTCTATGCGAGTATTCATGCTTAAAGCCATGCACAGTATGTGAGTGATTGAGTAGGTTGCACAGTACTTGTTTGTGCTCTCTGTCTGGAGAGCCAAAAACTCTGGTACATGGAAATTCTCACACAGTGGAGTATTATTTATTCTCACCTTCACATGTTGAAGGGAGATTTCCCTATGGAAAAAGGGCTCAGTTCTAAATGTTTGTGTAAACAGAAGCAGAGGTGGAAAAGAGGTGAGGGCAGGGCCTAAGGAATTGTTTTTCTGTCTTTCCAGCTCTGTTTGCCTCAGTCTCTAATAGTATCTGTTCTCCTCAGAAGCTAGTCCAAGATTTTCACTCTTACCTGCACCATGACAAATACACAACAGACAAGTTTGAGCCACTGTGCAGGACTTGTCTTTTACAAGGATGGAAAGATGGCTCAGGACCAAGCTGCTCCAGCTTGGTGAATGACACTAGTTAATATGAGGTATCGCAGGAGGCTGGAAGTATGGGCAGAGCAAAGCCAACATGTCTTGCTGCTCAGCATCACCTCCTTATATCGCCTGCTCAGTGGTCCTTTTTTTTTTTTTTGTGCTATTTTATGGTTTTGTTTTCCAACGTAATAAAGAGGGGGGAAAAAGAGGTCTTCATTTTCAAGAACTCCGTGTGGGATTAAAAGATATTCCTCCTTAAGTAGTGTAGCCCTTTGTGAAAGTTCATATTTACAGACCTTTTAGAATGTGTATTACTTAAATACATATTTAAGCCTATTTTAAAAGCTATATTATTGGCCCAATAGACTGTAAAAGTGGCTGCAGAGCTGCTATTGTCCAGAGCATGTATATGTATTTGGGGACTTTTTAATGCTTATATTTATCCACTTAATTGTTAAGTTCAGGGCTATCTAGTGAATAGAGGCTATAAAAATAACATAGCCCATACAGGTCTTATGTATGCATAAGACAGAGACAGACTAGTGACTTTATATGGGAGAGGCTCACCAGGCTTTCTCTATAGGGATTAATAAAAAACAGAGCTTGTATTTGCAGCCTACGGTATATTGACTCTCTGGTAGCACAGTGTTTAATGCCAGGAGGACCGCAGGCTTTTGCAGGTGGTGACAGGGAACTCCCTTTACTGTCTGGAATTTTGCAGTGTAGAAGCACCAGGGGGGAGGTTAGGTTGGTATCTAAAATATCTGGGAAAGGTGTTCATCTAGGCACACACACGATGCTGATGATCTTTTAAAAAGTGGCAGTCAAACCCACGATGGAGAAGATACTGCAAAACTTCTGCATTCCTAAGAGAGAGGTTTTGTGCAGCACATTGAGAAAAAACAGCATTACATCTCTGAATGTGCTACAGAGTCTCAGGGAACCTCCCTTTGACGGTCATTCAGCTCATGGAAGAGCTTTTTAAATTTAGCAGAGACAGCAGCTGCTTTGTAAGCGTTGTGTATATGCTGTATTTTCTTCCTTTGGCGTGTACATGCTCTTGATTGTTGCCCTTCTGCTTACAAGTTTTATTTCTAGGGAACGGTAAATAATCTTTTGCAAATATATAATGTGAATTCAAAAATAGGTTTCATCTGCAGAGATGGTGGCAAAAACTTAAGTCCTTATTTCAGAACTTGCAAGATCTTAATGGATCACAGTATGAATGGATGATAAGAAAAAAATGGATGAATTTAGCAAATGTTTACATGGCTATGCAGTTTATAAACAGTGTTTGTTAATAACTGTTTGCTAACCTTGTACATTTAAGAATACAAGACATAATATATCATTACCTGGTGCCTCCTATAATGCACTGGTGCTTATTTTGTGGTAACAGTGCACAGTGAGTGACTTAAGGAAGTTCTGGGGGTTTATGAGCACAGTCTGACCTCTCATCTTTGATATTGCAGCTGCACACTGTAGGATGTGATCAGTGAGACACTTTTATGGTTCCTGTATTTCCAAAATATATGCTTTCTAACTGTCCCTGACTACTGCAAGCACAAGACATCAGTGCAAGGAACAGTAGTGCTAAAGATATTGAAATGATTGCTGTAGTATTTGTATAGCTTTTAAAAGTCCTGGATCAAATTCTAGACCAGGACAGTATCTTATCAAAATGTCATTTTAAAACTTGTTTATTCCTACTCTGGGTCTGGATTTGACGTTTTAATCTGGGTCTGGACTTGAAGTTTAGTACCTCTCTCGATTTCATTTAGTACTCAAAAACCCACACTCAATCCAGGTAACACACACACACATGAATATTTTGATTTAAAACTTTCACATTGTCCTTTCTGAAGGACCCCAACCTCAGGCTTCTCTAGAACAGATATTTCTCTTGCTGAAGCTGTACACATGCTGCTTTTACACCAAGGTATATTTCTTACCAGTACAGAAGGCTTGGAGGATTTCCATGTCTGTGGTGTCACCTTTGCAGACTGATGTCTCACTATTGAAGGATAAGCTGTGAGAATATAAAGCATCTGTTAAAGATCAGTCTGTGACACCATCCCTGTCCCCCAATCGCTGTCGCTCTTAGCAAGCATCAAGAGAGATAGCAGGACTAGATGGGTCAGATAGCTAATACTGCCTTGCTTAATACCGAATTGCAGCCATTTCTGCTGTATCACAACCAGTTGCAGCACTGTCAGGCTATGGGCTTTGCCAGCTGCTTCCCATTTCCAAATTAATCAGGCCTGGCTGCTCAGCAGGAGGTGATTCCCTTAGATTCCTCCTTGGGTGCCCTTGACCTAGCAAGTAAAGAGGATTATGAGGCTGAACAGGGAATGGTAGTTAAGATAAAGGCAGTGTGTATTTGTTAAGGGTTTTGCTCAGTGACTATTATTCTCTTAGGATGATAACTGTTTTTAAAAAAGATCAAGTTAGAGGGGTAAAAAAGGCCCTGGATATCCTTTCCTAATATCTTTTTCTTCCTCGTCCCTAAGCTTTTATCCCTGCCTAGTGAAAACAAAACTTTTAAAAAAAATCAGCTATTCACTAGATAAACATAACCACTTTCTTTACTAAAGTTCTACTGTTCTGGTTCAACAGAGTAAGTTGCTTTTCTATCCAAACAGGAGCACATTAATAAGAGATGGACAGCCAAGACAGGAGATAAGACACACGTGAGAGGTTGTCCCAGGCCGCCTCTGGGGGAAGAACAGGATTAAATAACTTATAACCTAAGAAAGGGGTAGAAGGAAGAGGGGAAAAATGAAATGCCTAGTACCGGTCTTAGTGAAGAGGCTCCCATCAGACTGTTTGCTGAAGTCACCAGGCTGGTTCTGTCCCATCGAGGAGAACTGAAAAGGCAGCTTAGTACCATTGCCTACTGGAAGACACAAGAGTTGGTGTTATTCCACAGCATTGTGTGCTGCAGTGGGGAAACTTAAGAATTCCACAGCACGCTCTGTAAAACTGCTTTTAACCAGTTTAGGGGGAAAAATGGAAACTAATATCTTTGTACTCTTTCTTTTGTAGAGAAAAGGGAGATCCCAGTAGGCAGTGTGTGAGGAGTGAGTGAGTGTGAATAAATCCCTGTGCTCCAGGCAGGCAGGGAGGAGCCTTTCTCTGATGAGACCCAGTGTGCAGGTGTGACTGATGAAGAACAGCTTCCTCATAGGCAAATTGCATCTCTAGAAACAGGACTAATGAGGTAGCCCTACACAACCACCCATGTTCCCTTGCCTTCAAGCAGTTGGGGCCTTATTCAAAGTCCAGAGAAATTAAAGCAAGGCTTTTCTTCCTGGCCTCCTTGGGGTCAGGCCCTGGCTGCCAAAATGAATCTAAAGGCAGAAGCGATGAGAAGGAGATGGCCCTGCCTGTGGCATGAAAAGCAGGAATGGTTTAGATGTGGTTGTGAGTCAGGAGAGCACCCATGGGAGAGCAGCCAAGGATATCTGTAGTCTGTTTTTGAATGCAAGGAAAGGCTGGACCTTCTGAGCATGAAGGGAGCAGAGGAGACAAGGTGGGCAAGAGAAAGAAAGGTGGAGAACTGTGGAAAAAGGCATGGCTTGCTGCTGCTGGTTCTCATGACACTACTGTGAAACCCTCCTCCCCATCATGCTAGATGCTGGACAGATAGTGAACATAAGCAGGCCATATGCTAGTAAGCTTGCAAAATGAATAAGAGATGTATGCAGGAAGAAAAGCAGCCTTGTGTTTCTGACTGGAGTGATTTTGGAGTCACTTCGTGACTCTGCCACCACCTCCATAAATATCTTGGGGCATGCTCATATAGGAACTCTAGTTGGTTAGCTATCTCAGTCCCTACACAAACTGGTCCTCATCCGTTTTCCATCTTCTTTCACTGCCTGAACAAGGAGGAACAGGGATAGCCTAGCCACCTACATGTGCAGCACTTAGCGCAACAAGACCCTGGCTTTGGTGTATACACTGGTGCTGATAATCCAGCTAAGAGATGCTTCAAACACTGAGACAGTGACTGACAGGTGACAGGACAGCTGAGAGGGGAAGCAGAAAAGGTTGGTTAGCCAGCTGGAAAGCTGTGGCACGGGGCGTTAGATCCTTTCAAACTGAAGGCAGAATTACCCGTACCAAGTGTTTCCTCAGTTGCTTGGAAGGAGGAAAATTCCCATGACCGTGGATTGAAACTGGCTGTAAAACAAGAGCATCCAGTTCAGCAATTGGCTCCTGATGAGCTGGCTCTAAGGCCTGTGCCTGGCATTGCTCTATTAAACAATCCCCACCGATTTGGAAGCAGCCCAGACCCAGGAATCTGGTCCAGGTTGTTGAGGAAAGTCCATTCTTTTTTCTATGGGTTCTAGGTATGTTGAATAGGCTTTCGATCATCTACGGAACAAAACTCTCGCACTGCCATAGAGCTGTCTTTAGCTACATTAAATTGCCAACTCAGGCTTGTCTACTCAACATGACTACTCTGCAGAGACCTGCAGGCAGAGGCTTGGATTTAGAGCACAGAGACAAATAGGGGAACATTTCTCACTCATACACACATTGTCTCAGCCACTGTGACAGGCATGTGCTCCAGGGTTTCCCTGAGACATCATGCTGTGATGACAACTACTGCTGTTGGACCCCTTTTGTGCAGCCTGAGGTTCCCAGAAGTGTGAGAAAGAGATGAATACTTTAAATTGTTTTGCTGCCATCCTGTGGACTGCTTTTCTATTTAAGCAGTGTTGTTCCCTTTACCTGCTTGTGCTGAGTTCACTCCATTCCTATCTAAGAGCTTGCAAATACATGACATCATCTTTCCAACCTCTTTCTGGCTTTGGACAAAATGTTTGCAATATCAGTAGGAGAAAGCTCAGTGAAAGAGAACAGGAAGGAGTGTTGAGGAGTTCAACAGCTTGCTCCTTCCTCTGTTAGGCAGCATTTGAAGTCTATTAGGTCTCCCTTTTGCCTCATTGTCATCCCTGCAGACAGATATTTTGTGTTATTGTCTTTCAGGAGAAGAGCAGGAGAAGACTCCTTGAATTTAAGCAGGGCTTAAAAACCTAGAGTGCTAGCTCAGATGCAGGCAACATCTCAGTATTGGCCACTGCAATGAGCACTGACTGCTACCTGGAACTTGGTAGCATTGCACAGTGCAGCCTGCAAACTTGCTGCTGTGGCCTGAGGCAAAATTTGCTGTGATCCAGCCTGGCAAGAAAAAGGGTGTATGGCAAATCTGCCATGAGATATGCAAGGACTCTTTGTTCATAATATATCTGTGTGCATGATATACTGTTGGGGTGCTCTTTTCTTTCTGTCTTATGAAATTACTTAGGAAAGATGCAATCAGAAGCAATGCTGGACTGCTACCTGACTGACAGAGCACAGAAAGCTCTAGAAGGTGATGATAGATGTATTGCATTATTTCATTGATAATCTTCTATTATCCAGCACGGAGGCTAAGTGGGTCAGGTCTGCTCTTTTGCTTCCTGACTCAATCTGTTCTCAAAGTCACCATCAATGTGACAAACAAATCAAACAGCAGCTGGTTCCTTTCCATCAAAGCATTTCTATAAGGAATCATTCTTGAGCCCTCACCCTGGTGGAGAGTGCAGCACTGTTCAATCCCCATTTCAGCAGGGACTTTGTGTGTGATCATGTATTTAGCCTTTTTGGACAAAGAACCTTGATTGATTGCAAATTTGGAAGAAGTACCTTTGGAAAGAAACATGTCTTTACTGCCTGGAGAATGTAGATGTGTAGGTGGAACAACCAATCCCCCAATATTTGTATTTTGAAAAGCCTGTTGCAGGAAGCAATGGACCACTGAGTTAAAAGCCAGTACACAGCGCTCATAAACATCTGTAACTTACTGGCTCCAATAAGGATTTTTAAATAATAAACTCTATTATCCCATAGTTGCAGTTGAACCCCCTGTATCTCTTGGCAGCTTCCTCAGGAGCTCTGGATGCCTGTTCCCAGCTGAAGCCAGGGCTTCCCTGTTCCAGATTTCAGCAGTGAATCCTCCAGCCAGGAGAACAGTGATTCAGGGAAGGCAGTCCTTAGCACAGCCCAGGGAAACCACGTCTGCTTTCCAGAGCCACAAGCTGCTTGGCCACGCAGGACTCCCACCACAGTCCCCCATATACATATACACACATATGCATGCATACGTACAGATGCAGCCTTTTAAGTGCCTTCTGTGCCATTTACACTTGGGCCTGAAGCACTCCATTATTTTGGGTAGAGATGGGTTCAGTCCGTGTTATTTAGAATCAGCTTTCAAATATCCTTCCAGGTTTCAAATGGTTTGGGTGCAGGACTTAGCTTGTGGTCAATCCCCAGAATCGGCACTGCTGTTCAGCAGAACATGTGCTTCTCTGACAGCACAGAGCCTGCATTCCCCTGCAGCAGCTCTCGCCATCTGGGCAGTGTTTGGATACAAGCTCCATTACATGCAAATACCCCTGTGCAGTCTCTGATTGAGGGCTATTTCTTGGCTTGGTGGACCAACAAGAAATACCCATGTTAAAGCCTTGCTGACACTGAGTTCCAAACATGCCCTCTGCTTCAGAGACTGCTCCAGGCAGGGGCTGATAACAGAGGAAAAGGGAGTGTGTCATGAAGGCAATGGGGAAATCCAGACAAAAGGCCCAGTGTTGACATCTGGGTCGTCCCCAGACTAAAACCCACCAACAGTGCGGCCAGTATCGCACTTCAGATAAGCCCTTTGGGGACTGCAGCTACTAATTGCCAGCAGCAGGCATGTCCCCTCGCCCTGCCCACCATCTGCTTCTGCAGAACAGCAGCTGTAAACACTGGGCAAACCCACAGAACAGGAGAGATTTGGTTACATATTTTGTGTTCCTTTTTGTTTCTTAGGATTATACAGGTATTGCTGTGCCTGGGCCTTTATTACTCTATGCTTCTTTCTCTGGAGGTCTTGTCACTGACTTAGAAATAGAAGGCAACTGCCATTTTACAGCTGAATGGGTTGAAAACAGCTGAAGGCTCATCCTGGGGTGTTCATGTAGCAGCTGGGCTATAAGCAAATCACAAGCGCTCTTGTTATTGGCATCAGAGCTCAGGAAGGAACCCAGGAGTCCCAGACTCCTGCTTTTCTAAGATGCATCCCTCACTTTTTTTTTCATGCACAGAAAAAATACATTTTCTGGTGAAAGTAAAATCCTAATGCAGAGCAAGCCTAGTATAGCTTTCACACTCGATCGCACAGTGAGGTAAGCTTCTGTTGGAAAATAACACTTACTTCAACCTGATAACACATGTTAAAACTACTCTATTTTCACAAGTTTCCCTCTTGCAAAAGTTCAGTTGTTCCAGCTATGTTCTAGGTACATGTAGAGTTAAGAACCAGTCTTTTTAGACATGAAAAAGCAAAAACTCTTCAAAGCTTTATAGGTTGAAGACCAAGCACGAACAATTGCAAATGGACTAGTTTTGGTCTAGTCCAGGGGCACAGTGTGAGACATGTGAGGGAAAACAAACTACGGGAAAAAGCTTTGGTGAACTTCCTTTCCTATGCCATGTTTGGAGAAACCTGACGACCATTAAGCTGCTGTACCTTTGGGAGACAGGAACATAGAAAATCTCTTCAAGTTGTCAGGCTGGTTCCACTCATAGTTGTTCATCATGAACCGGTGGTCACCTGGAGGAGCAGAGCAGATTGTGAACTGGAGGTGGCAGTGGAAGAGACTTTTGAGTTTGGGAGCCTTGAGAAGAATGAGGGTGGAAAAAGGGGATAACAGACTGACATTACTTCCTTAAGCATTCAAGGAGGATCATTGTTCCTGTATTTTTTGCAATTTCTTTCTAGGAATAAAGATAGAACTGTGCTGTAGCTGCCCAGAGATTCAGCCTGTGAAAAATACACGAAGCACCCTGGGGGACATAGCATACAGTAGACCTAGAGAAAGATTACACTGAAACAAAAAGCAGTGGATCCACAAGCATTGAAGGTGATGCAAAAATATTTGCATTCAGTTCTGTAAAGCTCTAATTTGAATGCAAAAAGAAAAATCATTTCAAAGGTGCCTCAACACCTGCTTACTTCATTGACTATAGTGAAAGTAGGGTCTGTGACATGAAGGGTACCACATCCAATATTCCTTGCCGATTTTAAGCTCTAAAGTGTAAGCTACCTGTTTGTAAAATATTTTCAAGTAGAAGAAGAAAGTATGTTCTCTTGCAGTCAAAAAGCCTGACTGAAAAGCAGAGGTGTCACCAGCAGTGTCAGGCTCAGGAGTATGGGAGGCTCAGGAGAAGTAAAAGGCTTTCCCAAGAGGTAGATTTGCCCATAAAGCTAAATGACAAAGTGCAAGAAATCCTGTGCACCTCTCAAAGAGGAGCCAACACAGCTAATGCAAACCTCCTTTCCAGTGGTAGAAGCCTTGGGCTGCGCTGGTGCAATGGATTCCAGGACTGGGGCTGAGGCATATTAAATGACTGGGATGAAGGATGCTCGAACTGCTGCTGAATCTATTCTATAAATAGATAAAAACTTTGTTCTCCAAAGCTATGGTCCCAGGTCCTTCTGCAGCTGAGGGTTGGAAGTCAGTGATTGGGCTCTAGCAGCACATGAGAAATGTACCCTTTGTACTGTCTTTATGAGCCCATATAGAAAAATCTGGTTGGTCAGATTGCCTTATAGAAGCTGATGTTTACCAGGGAGCCTCTATTAAATGCCACATGCTATGGTGCAGTCACTTGTATCCACAACTAGCAAATTCGGGGTTTCAGGTAGGCTTCCTATTGCTTCCATTTTAACTCCTCTCTAGTTGACAACCTCATAGTTGAAATATTTTGAGCTACTCATGGATCTGAACCAGCTGAGGAAATAGTATAGCAGACAGCTAACAAGGCAGTCAACCCACGCCCATTCCATATGCAGTCTGCTGAAAATACATTGGGAGACTTTGCAGTTAACACACTTTCCTGCCAAAACACTGCTGTGTGTCTAAAAATGGAACCCTGAACCCACTTCAAAAGCAGTGGTATGGGTTTGGCTTCTTTTGTGCATTTAACCTGTGCACAGACCTGGCTTTGAACCAGCAGATCTTGAACTGCAAGTGTTACGAAGCTCAAGAAAATCAGAGTGTTGGGATGGCTCAACGTGTTAGTTCAATTTTTAAAGGAAGATATTAAACCCGAGTTGCAAACAGTTCCAGTTTCCTGGGCCTTTGGTTCAAGCTTTATTCAAAATCAATGAAACATACTCCAGGCTTTACAGACTCCCCACTTTGTTTTTTTTTCTGAGAGTAGTCCACAGGAAAGGAGTCCTGTTAGTTCAGTTGCTCGTAAGATACTTTGTTTTAGGTTTTACATGAACCTTGCATTGCTGTCTGAGCTGACAGGGTGGAGCAGTGTAAATTTGGTCCCTATGTTTGGATAGTACCAGTGTTTGATTTTTAAGTCAATGAACAAACTTTTATGTTATTTCTCCATTTTACTTCTGTGCCATTAAAACCGCTTGGATGTCCTCTGATTATTTGCCTCCTTGCCACACTATTAAGCAAGTAGCTCTTCTGACAACTAAAAGAAAGTGGAATCCCTTTGCAGTCAGCTATTAAGCAGGTTTCATTCCATTAATATAATATTTCTTCCTGGGATTTTTTTTACACTAGAAGATCAAGTCAATTGCAAATGAATTTGCTCCAGTGACTCAGGGGGAGTATGAGTTAATTAAATCCATTAGGTAATTGTGGAGTTATTTCCTTGCAGTCACTAGATGCAGAGTGCTGTCCTCTTTCAAGTGTAAATGTGGTGTGAAAAACGGAGAGATCTGAAGTTTGAGATTCACCTTAAATAACATTGCCTAACTGAGTGGATGCCCCTGTTCTTCTCACTAGCTGGACTCCAAGCTGTGACTGTTAAATACCCAGTAAAGTTCCTGAAAATACCCAGGTCTCACACAGTAGTGAAGTGTTCCCCTGCTCAGGCACTCAAATCCCACCGTTTGCATGCACTTTGAGGACATTCGGTATCAGTAACTTGGAGGGGAACCTATCTAAAAAGGATGAAGATAGTGTTCTGTCATCATCCAGAGCTGCCATTACTGGGCACGTACATATCTCAGGCTGTACAAATGGCCTAGTAAAATGTATTTGCTTCCAGGGTGGCAAAAACAGCTTAGCTGATGAAAGGTAGCTCCCCAAGTCATAGTAACTTGACTGAAAAGTACTTTCATGCCATTCATCTGTACTTCAGAAGTGCTGTGAGTCATCAAGCATCTGAAATCTCTTTGGCTTTATGCCATCTAGTGTTTGGAAATGTTTCAAATGTCCAGGTGAACAAAGGAGAAAACAAAACGTAGAAAAGTGATTTTTGCATCAGAGCTGTCCCTCATATACTGCTTTGAGTTACAGCCTAATTTCTCAGCAGACTTAACACATAAAGCATTGAGTGAGTCTGAAAGTTGGACCATGTATATTAAAGTGGTAAACACTGGAAGAAAAGTAATGTTCAATTGCTGGTGCTACTTTAAGGGCATGGGAGAGCCTTCAAATCTGGTTCGGTATGTGTCCCAAGTACTTTGAGATTTGTCACTTTTCCAAAAGCTTGGGCCTCTGGACTAGAAGCATCTTGTCTATCTAATTGATGTCTAAGTAGAATGATGGTGCTGGATCAATGTTAATGAACTGCTTTCAGTGTAGACTCCTTGGGGGCAGGGACTTATTCTATCTCTGCGTAACACAGGAAGGCAGTAGCTGTCACTTGATAAATATGAGTGTTTCTCGTTACAGATACAAATGCACTCCGGTCCATGCAACATTCCTTCTTATTGCTCTGAATTTGGAATGTCAGAAAGGCTGACTCAAAATGAGGCTCTGGAAACATTCCTTATCCAGTAACTAATCCCATGCTGTCTTAGCCTCTATGCATCTATTCTGCAGTATGCTTTTTGTTCTAGTTTATTTCCTGGTTGTTTCTCCCTTTCCTCTGTTATCACCATCCTATAATGTGGATCTGTCTGTCTTTGAAGGAGGTCAGAGATTTGCATGACTGTTGCCCTGGAAAAAAGTAGCTTAGTAATATCACAGGCATGTCTAATGAGTGCTGTGAAACTGAAGTAAATGGCTGTGATCTTGCATAGAGCAGTGGAGTTCATCAGATGTTATACAAACTGTGGACTTAAGACTGTCCCTGCATCTTGTCAAATTACACATCCCTCCTGGGACAGCAGAATGCAATCTGTTCTTGCACTACCTATCTTGCTCCTTGACCTTTATTGCTCCAGTACCCAAGGTTTCAAGGGTTGCTTGAGGAAAAGCTGGGGAATAAACCTGTGTCCCATTATACTACTGTGTCCTTTATAACCATGTGTGAGCTTTATGTAACACAAGTTCCTTTTAGAACAATAACTGGGAGACACAAAAGCAAAGTGGATGCAAAGACCTAGATTGTGGCGTCAGTGATTCTGCCCTCTCTATTCGCACAAGAAACATTACTCTTCCTTAAAAACCACTGAAATGGAGGGATCATTTGGCACTGCATGTTCCATGAGCACCGTGGTCCAGGGCAGGCAGGAGACAAATCAGGCAGAGAAGTATGATCAAGGAGAATTCTCTGTTCAAGCTGAAGCTTAATATGAGGAGCTCTTTACTTGGAAAATCTGTCATTAGATTTTCAATGGCATGTGCTTGCAGAATATTTCATGTTGTAGACAGGCAGTCAGGGGCTGAAATGGGCTGTTATAAAATGGCATGTCATACCAGTGCACGTTAACAGAGCTGTACAAATAAGCCTAATTCCAAGATTTCTAAATTGCCAGACTAAGGTGGCTACATTCCCATTTCTGCCACCAAAGCTGTTCTCAGCACAACATAGTTTTTCATATAATCCTGCCTTATCCATTTACCTAGTAGGCTCCTAAATTGTCTAAGTGTCTGTGCAGTCTTGCACATGGAAACTGCTGTGTGAAGCTTGTGAGGGTTTAAAAGACTAGCACAAGGCAAGGTGTCATTGCTGGCCCCTTGCAGGAGGGAAAGGTAACAGTTCTCAACCTCCCAAAAGAGTGTTGCTCTGTAAATCCCAAGTGGGAGGCAACTGAACCAACTAAACACTGAAGTTGGAATGAAAAACAGCACTTGCAGGAAGTGCTGTTTGAATAGCTGGGATTCCTCCATCCCATTTATATGATATACTTGAAATCCCTAGCAGTCAAATTGGCTCCATCACCATGTAGGTCTGCTAGGATAGTTCTGATGTTGCAGAATAGATTTCAGGTACAGATAGTATTCCTCCAAGCTTTCTCAGAGCCTTGCTTTTTCCTCTGTGAAAGTACACTGATCACACCTTGTCTCCTGTGACTCTGAACTGGGCCCTGCCTAGGAAGGGAGGAGGGAAGGGGACTGTACCGTTCTCCATGTGGTTCCTTTCTATGAAGTTGCGGCCCAGGTCTGCCTTGCAGATCTTCTCCACATGTCTCATGCAGACATTGAGCAGGTCATCTCTGAGAAGCCCCATTGATGGGCTCATGCTCTCCCCTTCAAGCAGCACGCTGTATGTCGGGAGGGAGGGGGGAGGAACATAATTCCGCATCAAAGCCCCAAACTCCTGCCAACAAGAAGGGAACAGAAGTTATGGAGGAAATCAAGGGACAAAGATGCTAGATCCTGGGGAGTGCTGTTGGGCTCCAAATAATATGAAGTGCAAAGGAGAAGAGTGAAGATGGAGAGGGCAGTCAAATGCTGTGACTATGAGATACAGGCAAAAAGAGAGAATTATCGGGTTTGCGCAAGTTTATTCTACAACTTGTAGAGCAAACATGGCTTAAAGTACTGGGGCCAGCTACTGACATATATGCACCTTGAACTGGAGAGGATTAATGCTTCTTAAACTTATTGGGATTTTTTCCCTTACAAGGAAAGGAAGATGAGATGTTGGTTACCTGCAGGAAGAGTACAGAGTCACTGATCTGGTGGATCTGTTCTCTGTTCTCCTTGTCTTCCCGCAGCAGCTTTGCCCTCTCTTCCAGCTCATCCACAATTTCTTTGACGTTCTCTGATGCTATCTTTTCCCTCTGGTCCAGGGCAGCCTTCACTTCATCCCTCTGCCTCTCCAGGTCACGGATCAGCTCTTTGAAGTGCTGGTCCACTGTGGCTTTCTCATTGGTGGTATAGTTCTGGGGAAAGAGGAGAGGATAGGGGAGGGAATAGAATAGGAGATGGCAGATGAAATAAAATGCAAAACTTCCCAGGCAGTCACTTGCTAGTAGAAGGGATTCAGAGAGGGATATGTCCAGGCATTCTCAGCACTTGGACCACGAGGATGGAGACGCAAGGTTTGTGGGACTCAGCATCAAAAAAGTTATGTAAAGAGAAGACGTATTAGTTCTTACAACAATCATGTATGTGTATAAAACTGACAGCGGCTGCTGTCTTCATGACTATATTAGCATATCTCATATTTCTGTTTGTGAACTGGGTTCTTATGTGGTATTTGAAAACACTGTTTAACTTTCTAACACTCTTTAACATTCCAACTCCTGTTGCTGTTTCCTCAAGTGTTTGGGGCTGTAGTTCCCACTATTTCAATGAATGAAAGGTGATAATATTTTTCAGACCTTAATTCTAGGTACTTTTGAAATATCTCTCAGAATGGCTGTGTATGTAACCATATGCAGAGTTAAGATTTCTAGGTCAGTTTTTCAATAATAATAGTAATAATAAAGCACAAATAAAGCAGAACTGGGAAGCCAATGTGTGTGCACCACATAAAAGGGAGAATAATGGCTTGGCCTATTAATACTATGGAAATTTTCTGTGTGTCTCTAAATAGTGTTTTCACTGCCCTATTCTGGTAGGGGATGAATGAAAAAAATAACAGCATTATTACGTTCCACCACTTTGTGTGGTGAAAGGATTATAGAGGAGCCCTGTATCACTAAGGAAATAAGCTTTTCCATCATAAACAATACATTCATTGATATAACTGCACCTACTTCTGTTGTCTTCACTCTGGGCAATTCAGAATCCTCTGGAGCTTATTTTTATATGTGTACTAGCAGGAAAAAAAGCAGCACACCTTTGTTTCCAGATCCACCTGAATACAGTAACGCAAAGCAGGGAGGTATCTTGGACCATTTTGTAACAAGGCTGTGCTGTCTCTTTTTGGGCTCTTACAGGGTATGCTGCAAGATTACTTCAGTAGGAGTTGCTTTTTCCAAGTTTTGGCAGGAATGTGTTCAGGAGAGTGATGAGATGGAATGGGTAAGGGATTGTGCAAGAGATAGATATACCAAAGGAACCATAGAAAAGGGGGACAAGAAGGGCAGTGGGAAAGAAAGAAGCAACTAGAGGAGGCAGAAGTGAACCTAAAAATATGCCACACTCACCTTGATACGGTCCCTCTCCTTCTGCCACTTATCCATTTCATCTTCTACTTCAATGATCTTGAGCTGCAGTTGTTCTTTCTGCAGTGAGAGCTCGGCCTGTGAGAAGAGGGGAGACTCATGAACTGGGGCTGAGGGTGGCCTGCTTCAAAGGGGTGCTGTGCTTCTACTTATGTATTTGGACCTGAACAATAATAGCTGAGAGGTAGAGGTTCCTGGCACTGCTTGAATGGAGATCATGTGCTGACACTGAACAAGATCCCGGAGCTTCTGGCTGGGTCAAGAGATTGAGCTCCCTCAGCAAAGACAGCAACAGAAGCACCCACTTACCAGGCTACTGCCACGGTGCTGCTTTTAATCACATTAGAGTCATTAGCTGGAGGGAGAAGAGGCCTGTTTCAAAATTCAGCTGTGTATGCAGTGAAGGGCCCAACCCAGGGTGTGCCTGTGCAGCAATAACAGTTTTCATGTAATTATGGAATGACGTTTGACGAGTGTTGCAACAAGAGGACGATGCCTCTGGCAGGGATTCTGTTTAGACAGGATTGTGGATTAATTTGCTCTGAATTGAGAGCTTTCAAGTTATGATGAAGCTGGAAAATGCTTGGAGAAAAAAAAAAAGGAGGAGGTGTAGTCAACTGTGCTTGGCTTAGATCAGCAACTTCACTGGGATTCATTTGCATTTTGTTTTGCACTGGCTTCCTGGAGAAGTGTGGACTAGACAGTTGCATGCAAGATGGTTCCCAGAAGTGCAACCCATGAAGGTTCAAACAGCCATTCAGTGGTGCAACCTGGTAGCTGGTGTGCAATATCAGACCCAGGCCTCTCTGAGTATTGTCTTGGGCCGTTAATTCTGGCAGTTCCTCCCTTGGTCCCTCATGTTCACCACGTTCCTGCCCAACAGATCATGACAAAACTTTTGTTTATGTAGTTCAAGATATTGGTATTTCATGTGTATATAGCTTGGTTACAGCACAAGTGTAACTACAGGCAATCCGGCTACAGAGCACTTATCCCTAGAGCTATTAAGGAATTACACACTAGACAAAAAATTATCTGTATTCCACAACCAAACTATGCCACTTTAGAAAGGTTTTGAAAGCCCACTGTTTCATGTAGGATCCTTTATCAAACAGCTGTATTCCACAAAAGCACTTACATTTAGGCCAACCTTTAGAGGTAGGGGAGATGAGGGGTGGACAAATCCACTTGCACAATAGCTAACAAAGTGAGGTATCCCTGAAGTGAAATAACAAGATGTAGTTTCCATTGCTTAATCACACATTTAGGAACACAATACATCCTGAAAACATTGTTTTTCTCTTCTGATAATAGTTCTTTCCCTCCCATGGTGGAAGTTGAAAAGTTCAGTCCTGTAGTCAAGAAGGGAAAAAGGCCTCTTATGAAGAGTAGGCAACAAATTGTCACCCAGCTCAGAAAATCAGTCCATCAGGGTTCCTGTCTTGGCACAGTCACTGTTGTTTCTGAATGTTCTCTTGAGCTTGAATCTACTACAACTGCATCTAAGAGACATGGATGCTAGCTGTTCCGATTTAGAAAGTTTCTATTTATAGAGGGAAAGTAATTTGATAGTTATTTTATTGCCTTATGGAGGGTGGAGGGGAGAGAGACAAAAAAGGTATATGTAGTTCAAGATATCTCAATGCCATAAAAGCTTCATCCTCAAGCTGTCATTGTTATTGACTATGCTTGCTGTGAGCTAGGAGTGCACCAGCCCTTTCAAACAGTGTCCTTATACCCTGATGGCCTATTAGTAGCCAACTGCATGCAGTCATGAACTGAAACTCATATTCTTCAGGATTTCAAAGCAGACATAGAAGGGTTTTGCGGTACAGGAGTCAGCCCATCACCTTCCCACGGTTATCTGATGTAAAGAAGGGAAGAAGAAAAGTCAGACCAGAGGAGAAAATCCTGTACTAATGTTAGCCACACAGTTAAAAAATGAGAGAATTTGCTCTACTGCTGAACAACAAAGCGAGACATGAACTTCATCGTATAGTTTGCATGTTTACAGAGAGTGGCCTGAACGAATGTGTGCTTTCATCTATTTTCATGCACCCTGAGAGATGTCCACTATGTCAAGACAAAGTTGTGCAGCTATCTTTGCACAGCACAGAAATGCAGTAAGTTTAAAGCACTTTAGTTATTGGAGTGGATATCAGAACGTAATTTGAGAAATGATGCTAGAAAAAGTTGTTTTCATGAACCACAGGGCTATATCCAGGTAATATGGCTCACTGGATGATAGTGATAACATTAATTTCTATGATACTTTTTCATTAGGATTGATCTCGAAGGGATTTGCCAAACCATTACTTGTTCAAAAGTGGTAGCTAACTCCTAACAGCATGTTGAAGCTATAATATTCCTCCACCTTGAAAGGCCTTTTGGGTGCCGCTGGGATGGGATGTAACAGCTATTAAAGAGCAGCCCCACACTACAATCTAGAGTGAGAATTATGATTTGCAAATGAAAATTAGAGACAGTTTCAATAGCCAGAATGCAAATACCACAGTCATCCAGGTTCGACTTGGGTTAAAGCATCCACATGGAGGGCAAGAGGAAACATCATAAATACCAGCAAAGGAGATGGAGGGAAGTATATCACTGTATGAAGATGCAATGACTAAAATGATTCTTGGCAAAGAAAAAAAAAAATAAAAAGAGGGAGACTCTAGAATAGCAGTGGAAATGGTGTTATGACCAGACAATACTCTAAAGGCAGACCACAACTTAAGGGGTCAGCAAAGATCAATTCATGATGTCTTTAAGCCTTGTGCAATTTGGAGCTATCTGGAAGATTGCTTCAGCTGTGCACAAAAATCCTGCGTTACCATCCTACTGAAAATGTTTTTAGATGGTAGAGACTGTTGTCTTTTTGGCTTTATTCCACGAGATGAAACTTCCCCTCCAACTTCCTTGGTATTTTCAGATTTTCTCAGCAAGCTGAGAAATACTGGTCCCGATCAGCTTTGAGCTGATAGGACCCCTTATTAGGTTCTAAGTTAATTAGGGAAGTCAAGAGGACTCCATGAAAGTTCAGACCATATATCTAAACATTCACGGGTGAGCCTAGCCCTTGTGCTGTGAAGGACCTAGAGACATGCAATTGCATCACCATGCAACTCTTTTTTGCAAGGCAGCAATACAAGCATCATCATGTCTTAATGCTCTGGGAACCCAGTCCCAGAATAAGGGAACACCCCTGTGTCACCAGCCTGGGAGAGCTGTGCTAATTACCTGATGGCAACAACCAGATGCAATAATGAAGCTAGGGAAGAAGTATTTAAACTAGTTATCCCAGTACAGTGCCTGTATTGGAAATGGCATGGCTGAGACATCAGCAGAGGGGGGCATTTTTTCTTCTGTTTTTGCCTTGCCCTTTTTAAATTTGTGCTTCTGTTAAGCAGAGGTGGGTGTTCATGGTCTATGATCTCTGGATACTGAGTCAGTATACTGCAAAAATGCCACTAGTCAATGCACGAGTTAAGTCTGGAAAAGGCCCTCTAATTTGCACAGTTTGAGGACAATAAGGATTTCTTACCTGCAAATCCTGCACGAGTAGATTTTTGCCTGTGTATCACCACAGATGCACTAATGCAGAGCACAGCCATACTGGCAAAACTACTCTAAACCATAGTTAGCAGTCAAGCAACTTCCTCAGCCTTCCAGATGGGGAAAACTTTTGCAGGTAAAGTGCACAAGCTCCATGGAAAGATCTATTTTAGCATGTGTCCACAGAACAATCACAGTGAATCTAAGTATAGTGTCTCAGCCCTATCATGCTCTAACCATGGCACATCAATACCTTCTTGTTTGCTCTGTATTTAGGCTATCAAAACAATACAGTAAAGGCTCAGATGGAAATCCCTCTGGATCATCTCAGGACTGGTTGACTTCAAAGCCAGCTCAGGTCTTATGAAGGCTCTCTTTTTAGAAACTGCTTTGCTGAAAGCAGGAACACCCAGCTCCCGTTTCTGCACGTTCATTCTCAGCTTCCTTTTTAAACCTGCCATACAATGTGAGCTTTTCTTTAAAGGAAAAGAATTAAGGAATAAAAATCAAAGTTCTTTCTACTAGATCTGACCTGACATGTTGAGTATTAAGGCTGGTGATGGATGGTAACACCAGGTTATTTTATAGCCCTGTGGCTGGCAGGCATATGTGAAGTTGTCTTGTTTTGAGAACAGGCCTGTAAAACAGGTTTTGAATAAAGGATCCCCTTTCAAAATCAAGGATGCTGTCTGAAAGGGGGGCTGCAGCTCTGCTGATAAATCAGACTGGCCAGAGGGTTTTGTATGAGCTGCTATTGATAAGTCATGTTTCTCAACTGAGCTTGTGCTTATTACTCTTTCTTGTGGATTTTTTTTTTCCCTTTCTGTAGTTTTTTGTGCTGATTCTGACAGTGCTGTTACTTTTCCTTTAAATTTGTAGCAGGAAACTAATGCAGAATGGATCTGCGGAAGGAATTAAAGATTCCGGGGGTAAAATGTGCAAATATCGCTGGGTGCAGACTCAGAAACCGTGTCTCCATCTTCCCTGCCAAGGTGTCTCTGTCCGACCCCCTGCACCTTTCACTCTTGTCTGCACAGTGGCGCAGAAGAAAGGCATAGGAGTGATGCTCAACTCAGGTCACTGAGAAGTGGGACATGCTGCTCTGCTTTCCTTCTGCCTCATAGGCAGAGGAATGCCAAACCACTGCTTGGCTAAATGGTCTGACCGCCAGATGACTATGCACCGGCCAACTTTCCTTCCCTTTCTCTTAAACTGTACTCTTTCTCCTCATAGTGGAGAAATCAGTTACCTAATTCCTAATTTAAATCAGTTGCTAATTCCCTGCCTGTCTATTGGAGGGAGAAACCCATGAAAGCGTGTGACCTGAATTAATTCTGCAATATGAAAGCAGTAAATATATCTAATATAAGCATGTTCCTTGCTTGTGACATTTTTGTCACCAAGGTACGAAGTACACAGAGTTATAGACAGGCTGGAGTGTATTGGAGCAGAAACCCCCTGTGTTTTGCTGGATCCCTCCCCACGGATGTAGTTGCATTAGAGCCAAAGCCTGGGAGATCTTGGCAGACAGACACTTTGGTGCTGAACAAGAGTGGAGGAAAAAAAAAAGAAAAAAAAGCGGGGGGGAGAGCCTCTTAGATATGGTTATATGCTGTTTTTCAGTTCAGTGGCATAGTTAGCAAGCGTGCAGGCAGTAAAGGTGCCTTGTAGCTGGCTGGATGCCAACCTATGAAAATGGCATAGGGATGGTGTTCACTTGTTAACGGGGTTTTTGCTTACCCTTTCCACAAAGGCCAGCACCAGCCACACACTGATGCTGTTACAATTTGCGGTCATGTTCCAACTCATTTGATTTGCAAGGCTCGAAAGGAATAGGTCGTGCTTACAAGGGACTTAGAAATGATCATTCCTCTGTGGTTCTTGCTTAGGCTCCACCATCATTCACTATCATTATGGTGAATAAATCAGGGCTAGAATAAATATTTGTGAGCAACAGCTATTCTGGTAATTGCTTTTGTCTGTGGAATACTAACTCAAGTTGCAACACGATCAAAACTCGTCACCAGCAGGAGAAGCTTGCACAAAAGTATGATTCATATTGATAAAAGTGTAAATCCTCTAGGTGTAACAGCAATAGAAAAAGAGCATAGGAAAGTACAGGAACTAAGATATGGAGCTCACAAGAATGACACAAGTACTCAGAGAGAAAATAAGTATCATTTAAATCTCAGATAAAGGTTTCTCTGTCCAGTTATGAATGCCTCTTACGAAGCAAGGCGTTCTACATTGATCTAACCACAGGAAAAAAGGCAGCTTTAGCTCCTTTGGGAGCAACCGTTAACCTGTTCTTGATGCAATGGGATAAGAGGAATTGGACAATCCAATAGACACTGGGCTCAGCAGTTATAAAGGTTAGTCAGATGCTGTGAAGTGGTTCACAGCTGACATCAAAACGCAAGAACACAAGAACAAGCAATCATGAAACAAATTGCAGGCTTAGCAAGCCCTGCATAAATTTCTTTGAGAGATTGTTTGAAACATGGAATGAACCATGGTTCTGCTTTCAATAAGCCCGAGACTGACATTGCAAGTAAAGACCAAAAGTTGTGCACAAGAACACGGAGATAAACACTGGCTAAGAAGCTTTTGCAACTATACTTTCTCTAGCCTTATAAGTTAAACTGTCCTAGCACTGGAGAAAGACTTAATCTTTTTTCCCTGAATTAAGGATCACTGAAGAATTCCCAGCATCAGGTACTTGTATTGGCCTGTTCACCACATCATCAAAGCACTAGTTTGGGGATTTTGACTAGGATTTTGCAGATCTGGGTACACTTATACCTTCTGCTATGGATCTGCTATGTGACTATTGTCCCATTGTTCAACTTTTTCATTGGTTTCCTTTGTATATCACTCCTGTATTGTCTAGATAACCAGACGCTCTCTTAGTATAGGACATGATCTTGCTATGGAGACGTACGGCACCTAGTCCAGTGAGACCCTGAAGTTAGCTAGAGATTGTGGGATAATGGTGCCTCTGCCCATAAAGCAAATAGCATTTAACTTTAAGCAAATAAAGGCAGAAGGTGCTTCATTCAGGTGAGCACTGATTCACATACTAGCCTCATCTCTTTAGATGTTCAGCTTCTATTGTACAAACATGTCAAGCGGGATTATGTTTTGTGTTTACATAGTTTTTTTCTTCGTGTAAGCTTAGAATTCTTTCCCACACATAGGTCTTAACACTACCAGCTCCATTTAAAAAAAAAGGGGGGAGGGAGAGAGGGGAGGGGGCATGAATTAATTCTAAGTAGCTGAGAGGTGCCAGCAGGCTGTAGATCAGGGAACAGAGAACAACACCAGTGATATGCTATTATATCCAGCTATTATAGCAACAAGACAATCGCAGCATGACCAAGGCAGTATCATTACTCCACTAAGTGCTTCCTATCCATTGTCCATGCACACCAGAGTAACATTGCCACCATGCTCTTAGGAAAAACTATGGGCTGGGTAACAGAACCCTGAATGTTGAG
Organism: Tinamus guttatus; assembly: GCF_059628265.1. Classification (NCBI taxonomy): domain Eukaryota; kingdom Metazoa; phylum Chordata; class Aves; order Tinamiformes; family Tinamidae; genus Tinamus; species Tinamus guttatus. The sequence continues at coordinate 704,724 of NW_028288627.1, read as the reverse complement.
GTTCTTTGGAAAGACTGGGAAGGTGCAATATAAAACACTCATTACCTCTTTTCCTGCTTTCTCGATTTCCACTGTCACCGTGCTGTGATTCTTGTGCTCCTGGAACATGCAGAGGTAGCAGATGCACATCTGGTCTGTCTGACAGAACAGCTCCATGGTCTTCCCATGCACAGGGCATTTCCTTGCTTCAAAGTCCCTGATGGGGTCAAGGAGCTGGTGGTCCCGGAAAGCTGCTCCCTCCAGATGGGGCTTGAGGTGTAGCTCACAGAAGGAAGCCTGGCACACCAAGCAGGACTTGACGGCCTTTTGCTTATTATCAATGCAGGAATCGCACAAAACATCATCCAGCTTCACCCTGGGCCGTGACCCAGATGCTCTGTCAGGTTTGTTGAAGGTGGATCTTCTCAGGTCTCCTGTTTCCACCAGAGGGAGGGAAGATTTCTTCAGGTCCCCAATTTGCCCACTGGAGAATAAGGACTTCCTCCCCTCCCCGTCACTGGGCAGGAAGCTCTTTTTGGAATCCAGGGAGAAGAGGGGTTTCCTGAGGTCGCCCTTTTCTGTAAAGGAGAGGGGGGGTCTCCTCATGTCTCCTATCTGTCCGCTGGAATACTGCATCTTCTTGGAATCCCCTGAATCCATGCTGAAGTAGGTCGACCTCTTCTCATCTGATGACTCCACAAACTGGATGATGGGCCTCTTCCAGTCACTCCCGGAGAAGAGGGAACTCTTGATCTGCCCCGACTCCAGAGAAGCATTGCCAGTGCCCTTCATAGGCTCTTTCTCACCTCCACCCGGGTTCGTGGTCTTCTTCGCTTCTTCTTCCTTTTTGGGGGCAGATGGACTCTTCACATCTTCTGGCTTCCCAGCGGTACCGTTGGTCCTTGCTGCAGTCCCTGTTTCCATTGTCTGAGCCAGGCAAATTGGCTTTCGTCTTATTTTTTTTTTTTATACGCTTGTTCTCCCAAAGCTGTAGAAAGCGCGTATGTCTGGCTGGCTGTTGTCTAAGCAAGAAGCCAAGGTGGAATGCAGGAAAGTTTCTGCCCAGGTGACACACCTTGAGCTCCTGCAAGGAGGAGGAGAGTCTGGATTATGCTAGGTAGAAGCAGAGAGAAAGAAACAGACTTTACCGGGGATCAGAAGCTACAGCTGTGCAGTTAATTATACAAGACGGTCCACACCCAGGAACATTCTTGTCTAGCCAGGTTGGGGAGGAAGGGCTGTTTATACACATGGAAGTTTTTTTTTAATAATTTTCATTAAGATGTAGCAACCAGTTCTACCGCTTGTTTCAAAAATAATTTTGCTCATTGTTGCCAAGCACTAAGGTTACCTCCTTGCAGAGATGGGCAGGGTTGGAGAGACCATGAGATGCAGAGGATGGGTTTGTTAACTGGGTCATGCACATGCACAAAAATAATTATGGTTGTAATTAAAATGAACGCTTAGAATAAAAGCATTCTTAAATTGAGTTCTCCTTAGGGCTTACTGTGTTCACTAGGACAGGGAGGGGAAACACATGGATAATACCGGCTGTAAAAGACCCTATTAAATTTATTTTGATGTTAGCTTTTGGCCACATCCTCAATGGAACTGGAAGTAGCCAGTATCAGATAAACACAGCTGATCAGAAGAAAAAATGGACTGGAATCCTCTTTCCCACCTGCCATGTGATCTTGCTAACTGTGACTAGTAGTTAATCCCTAATGCCTGTTTTATTGTTTTTTTCTCTGCGCAATAAACACTCAAGTGTGTCTTCAGCTCTTTCCAGAAATGTCCACTGAATTGAAATACCTGTAGTATACCTGGAAGATGAAATATTTTACAGCTAGATGGCCAAAATATTTCTTGCAAGAAGGAGGAACTGTAGAAGAGTTTTAAAAACAGATCTTTTTCTTTTTCACTAATTGTATTCCTTTGGAATCTTCACCTTCTTGTTCAACAGAAATATATTCATTAACAACTTAGGTGGTTTTCCTTCTTTTCTTCCTTTGTTTTCCTTTAGTTTCTCATCTCTGTTCCTGGGAAAAGAAGGGTACAGTCCAACGGAGATGTGGCAAAACTATGTCAAATCTGCTGAAATGTGTTTCATTAAAAAAAAAAAAAAAGCTGTTTTAAAACTAACTAGAGTCACAGAACACTTCAGAACAAAAAGGTGCCTTCTGAACAGTGGTGAATTTCAACAACTGCAAAAGAAGGAGATTGAGCCTTCACTCATATCAATTAAACAGAGATTATAGAGTGAAATGCAGTGGAATTGCTCCAGTTTACCCCATGTGTGAATCTAACAATGGAGACTTCTGCTTGACTGAATTTTCTCAAAATGCAATGGTGTCATTCCTAGAGGAGGATTTGTACCATATAATAATTTCTGTTAAGAAGTTCTCAGCAAACCCCCTGTTGAAGTATCCAAAGCAGTGGGAAAAGAACCTGATTCTGTGCTTTGCAGTTCTTAGTTACGTGTGGTGGAAATAGAAGTGCAGCCCGAAACAGGAACAATATATATTTTGGATCTGATATGGAAATTAGCCATGAAGCACTTGTATTTTAGATATGGTATCTAAGGGTTTCATCCATGCAAAAGAAAAGAAAAGAGGAAATAGAGAAAACATATTCCTTTAAATAAAATCCAGTTGGAATTGTAGGTACAGGCCCTCTTACTGACTCTATATAGATATGGCTCTCTGTAGGTGACAAATGATTCGGTATGTAGAATATTTTTGTATTAGGGGTGTGGAGAAATATGTCCTTTTGCAGTCATTTCTAATTGCTGGCTTTATTGATGGGACCATAGTGCTTCCTGACTCCTAAATCATTCCTTGGTTTAGGAAAGTGCAATGCTACCTTTCAAAAGCAAATCTCAGAAGAAAATTATTAGCTGACATGCATGTACTTCTTTCCCTCGGGTTCCCGTGCTGAGCTGATCTTTCATAACATCAACAATCCTATGGATCTCCAAGTAATTAAAATTACTGGAGGGTGGAGGTGCCTGATCTCATGTGTACAGGGAAAGGCTCAGCAGAGTCTTTTCAAACTAGCATTAATGCATAAAAACCCAAAATGTATGAACAAAGAGGTCTGATTTGGAAGCTTTAGTTTCTCTTGCTTTCCAGACATGTTGCTAAGATTTTAGACTAGGTAAGGCAGCCAAACAATTAAGGATCAAGTTGCTTCCTCCTGGTTTTACTGGTGCAAATTCAGAGTATCTGAGTTTAATGCAGTTCTTCTAGATAGGCCTATAAGTAATTGAGCTCAAAATCCAGACAGCTGTTGATTCTTCTGCTCATGCATGACACATACGTGATTCTCACTAGAAGTTTGGACACTCCAGTAAGTCAGGTTGTGGCTGTGCTGTGCCAGGCAAACTCTGATGTAAGCTGCTGTCCTGGCTCTTCTGTTTGTTGCAATACTGCTGAAGTGTTTCATAGTAATTCCTGCTGTCTAATGCTGTTCAGATCTGATTCAGATAGACTCTTATCAGCCCTCCTGATGGTCAGTGTTTTTCCTAAAGCCTCAAGTTGAGGATTTGCTTTCAAGTAGCTGGGGTGGTGTCTGTCCTCGCTGTTTAATCTTGGAGGATTTTCAGCTCAAATTGGGTATGTCAAGAGGATGGAGGCCGTGTGTGGGTGCAGACCTCCAGACTAGGGGAGACACTCTTGTTCATGCCTGTGCAATGACAGACAACAGACTTGTCTGATAGCCAGTAGCAACAGGGAAGTGCAACCTGCATTTTTCCAGGAGGACAGTGCAGGGCATCTGTTTGCTGATTTCCTGTGCTGAATTTCTCCTAAGTTTGCAGGTAGCAAGCAAGGATGTCACTTGTGTACACGGGGGGCTGCCAGTCACTTCTGCGTAATACCACTTACACCGGCCCCCTCTCAGCCTCTGCTTGCTTCTGCAGAATCCCACACACCTGGCAGGAGTGCCTCAGGTGCTTCCTACGTGCAAGAAAACTGTGGCAGGGCCAGATATGGCCAGTGAGCGCTGAGCGTGTTGCCAGCGCTGCCCGGCAGCCTGGCCATGCGCCTTGCTCCATAGCCGCAGGCCAAGCCCTATCTTCTGCTTTATCTTTTGCCTTATCCTTGCATCATCTCTCTGCACCTCATGACAGCTCATTGAGTTTTTTCAGACAAAGACATTGCCCGCAGATGGCTCCCACCTCCCACTTGTTATTTTTGGCCTCTCCTGGGAAATCAACTGTTGCCACCTGTCTGAAACTTGAGATGAGTACAGCAGCCCACTGGGTTGTTCACAGACACCACGGGTGCTGGCGAATTCTGGTGGACAGCTTGCCCCTCGAAGCATGGAAGGGCTCTTGGGGCTAAAGGGTGGTTAGTTAAAAGGTGCTAGACAAGTTGTGTCTCGGTTCCCAGACGTATTTAGAAGACTTCCCCTCACGTACGTATTTTGGGCAATTTGGAAGTCAAAGCAGAGCACAGACTGGACTTCTTTAATGCAGGCTTTGTCCTTGAACCTCCTGGAGGGTGTCTCCTGATTTCTATAGCATGAGTTCACACCTGTGCAAGCCCTACTAGTGATTTTTGTTGCAGCCATCCCTACGTTTCCTGCAGAAGACAACTGTCTCCTATCTAGAACACTGCGTCAGACTGATCACACAATATACCCATGTCTATACCTCTGACTCAGAGTATACACCCACGTTTGGCATTTGCCGTGCCTTTCATCTGAAAAACTCAGAGCCTTTTTCAAAGGTTCACAAATTAAACTTGACAACACCTTTGCAAAATAAGTCTGGATTGCTAACTCCATATAGCAATTAGGGAAACTGAGGCACACACTGGGGAACTGGCAGAAATTTTTCAAGTGAAAACAGAACCTTCTTATGAAACTGCTCCATGACTTTTTGCTTGCTCATTCTTATTATTTTTCATGCATGTGAAACCCTTAAGTCCTTCATGTAATTTGAACATTACCTACTACTTCGGTTTTCAGCTTCACTTCTTTTCACAGACCATTCTGATTTGCCATTAAATTCAGGTAGTTTACTGCTTGTACTAAAGGGTTACCAGTATGCAAGGTCTTGGCACAGATTTTCTTCCCTAGTAGACCTTTAAAAGAAAAAAAATCCCCAGGACTGAGAAAGTGAAAAAATCGGGTTCCTTTCAAACCAAACAGAACAGAAACAGTTAAGCCAAGCCTGGGGCACTCCTTTATACAGGTTCTGGAGCAGATTTTCAACACCGATGACAGATGAAGTCATTGTAAGTCATTGAAAATAAGATCAACCAGTCCATGATTCACTGACCTTGGTTCTCACAACAACTCTGGATCAACTAGAAGCAAGGGAGCTGCCTGCTAATTGCCTTCTCTGCTTTCCCCCTTGATCCACACTCCTTTTCCTACTCTGTGCATTTTCTGTCCTTCTTTGCATAAAGTAAGGCTACAACTCAGAAAATGTTATGGCAATATACATGCAGGCTCTTCCCGCTACAGAAGTCAGTTCAGGAGATAATTCACCCAAGCATGTGGACGCCACTGAGCAATGACCATGAGTTGTATAGTTCCCAGTGTAACAGCAGAGCAGGCGCAACGAGTTCAAAGCTTTGAGCTGCTTTCACGCATATCAGATCCAGTCTGATCAGGAGAGCCATCCTGGCATAGAATGCAAAGGAGAAAGCAGTGACACTGAAGGTGTGTTTAAAGAAGATCTACAGGTACTCTCAGCTGTGGTTTACATGAGATTAAACTGAATTTATATGACATACACTTAAATTCAGCTATTTGTGACAAACTACAGTTGTCACTTCCTTATGATAATTATCTGTATTTCTTGGAGGAGGTGAGGAAGGGAAGGAAAATTCAATTAGGTTCCAATCACTAGGGATGCGTCTGCATCTTGCAAGGCATGCTGAAATGAAAGAGCTCAGTAAAGACATGCAGGACACAGCTTCGGGTGTGAGGACGGGGGTACTTAGCGCAGTGTGAGCAACCAAAAAGCTTCTTTGAGGAAGGACGGCATACCAAACATCAGCTTCCTAGGGCTTAAATCAGAGCTGCAGGCTATGAGCTGGACCATGGGGCATCTTAATTATTGGAATAAGTTACCAGCGGGATGTAAATGCATGTTGTGTAACAGCAATACTTGGTGAGCGTGCAGGAGGAGGGTGATTAATGGAGGGAGGGAGAGCGCGTGTGACAGGACAAGGCATTAACTGGAGGATATGTGGCACCCGGGGGAGGACCCCTTTCTAGTGGTTATGCTGAGTTTTCATCTTGGTAAAGGCTGAAGGGGGAAATGATTACTCAGCATTAATTTCAAGGGGAGGACAGGAAAGAGAATACCAGCTAAAGAGGCAAGTCTATTTGAATTAAAGGACAGTGTCAGTGCAAGATGAAATAGAGTATATTTGTTCATTTAAGAAACGTAGGCCAGAAATTAGAAGATGATTTCCAGACATCAGAGGAGGAGAGTTCAGGAATGGCCTTTGAAACAGTGTCTTGAGCACCAGGATCTGAAATGGATTCAAGGTGAGCTTGCTCCATTCATCAACATGTTGCATAACAGCGTATGGATGATACTGCATGCCTTCAATGTGCTTACAAGACTTGTTGCACCATGTTCATATTGCTTTTAATTAATTAATTAAGCCTGTATTTCAAGGCTTCTCCTAGTTGCCTATAGAGGCCAAGAAGGACTTTTTTCACCTCTTTGATGATTAACTTGGTTTCTGTGTCATTGGTTTTCAGTTTTTGTTTTCTTTTCCACCTCCTTTTCATGCACTGCAGATTGACACAGTGTGAGATGGAGAAGCTGGGTGGAGCTGGTAGCTCCTTTCAGGTGCCTGCTCAGCACTAAAACACCATTTCCAAAATTGGAATTGGGAAAGAAGGTTCCTTAGTCACATTGACAAGGACCACAGGAGCTTTTTGGGATTCTCCTGCAGGATGGCTAGTTGTTTTAGTCTTTTTCAGAGTACTGTTTGCAAATCAGTGTCAATAACTGGCTATTTACATGTATGAACTTGGGAGATCGTCATTCTGTTCTGCTGCAACTTGTTTATGACCTCCTAAAATGCTTTGAGATCTCTGGGAAGAAAGCACACTATGAGAGAGAGATGCTTTTCATGTAAAATTGACAATTCACATCATCCTTTCATTATAGAGGTTATAAGAGGAAGAATAAAACATTCTCTGGTTTGTAGTTGACAGTATTGAATTTATTGATATCTGGAGAGCTATGAAGACTGTGTTCACTCCCAGAAATGGTCTTGATCCTTGATGTATAGATAGTCGGTAGCTGTCAGCATTTCTTTTTCTATGCTTCTATGAGGATGCTTCTGTCTCTGCTGCTGCGGTCATACAGCCATCTGTGGTCTTCAACTGGGAAGGAAGTGCTATGATGCAACTGAGGCTGGGAAAGGGTTGAGGGCATCACTGCTCAGATTTTTATTCATGCTGGTGGAGAGCCTGGATAAATCAAAATCATATTCATTAGACAGGCTCTACCTGGAGAGAAAGAGGAAAAACCTGCTTAGGGTAAAGAAGGGATAGGACAAGGACAGGTGGCTTTGGTGAAGACTAGGGGGTGGCAGAAATCTCATTGTGGATCCACTCTATTCCCAGCTAGAGGCTTCCTGGCAAGCGCCACCTCTTCATTACTTGCGAGAGCCTCAGTGTCCCAGCCTAATCTCTCTGCTGAAGGCTTAGCCTGCGTCTCCTGGGACTTGGCCTCTTCTACCTGCTGTTGCACCCATGGAGATGCAAAGAGGTCAGAGCAGTCTGAGACAACCAGCTGGGGAGGTTTGGAAGACCCCGAGGGGCCGAGGGACAGGAAGCAGCCTCCCACCGATGGCAGCAGAGCTGGCGTCGGTAGTCTCACTGAGGTGGAAAAACCCCAGCAGGTAAGGCCTTGGCTGCCCATGACTTCTGCCTTGTTTAGGGCCCCCATGAGAGGCTTCGCCTACCTCAGGGCCACTGCTCTGTCACGCCATGGGACAGCTCAGTAGCTCTGGGGCCTGACCGGGTCGTGCTGCGCGGCGTTGAGGCTGCCTACCCTGCCCATCGGGGAGGCTGCAGGGGAGGCAGTGGGTGGCCCCAGCTCTGTGTCATTGCTGGGTTCCTGGAAATCGTAGTGCAGGGCAGAGGGAAGCCTGAGTAATGAGGCCACCGTGCACAGTACATGACTGTGAGCTCAGCTCTTGCGCCTGGTTGTTCAGAGGAGTTTTCATTCTGAAAAGCCCCTGGGAAATGAAATGGGAAAACATGTTGAAACAAGGCTGCTTATTCACTCTGTGACTGAGCAAGACAAACATCCAGTGCGTGTGCATGTGCATGCCTTGATTTAGTCCCCCCTTCTCTTCCTCTATAGTAGAGAAAAAAAGGAGAAAAAGCACTGAAAAGAAAAATGAGACAGTGAGAAAAGGAGGGAGAAGGAAGAAAAAACACGGCAATTGTGAGAAAGAAATGTAAAACACAGATAAGAGGACAAGCCTGGGGCCTGAGCCTGACTCTCTGTCATTGCCATAAATACAGAGTAACTTAAGAGAGGGCAAGGCAGAACCAGGGTCAGAGTTGGACCTCTGGGAAGGTTAGCACCACACTTACTCATGAGGAGCAACATTCTGGCAGGTGCCCTGCCTGGACTTGCTTCTTCTCGGTCAGCACTCTCTGCAGCAGAATCCCACCCTCTGGTTTTAGGGTGGTTTTAGGGCAGCGGCCTGGGAAAGAGCTGTGTCATGCCATGTCCTCTCATGGGGAAAATGGCAGTCTCAGCAAGCTGCAGGGAAGGCCGGCGGGGTCACTCTTGCAGGGCAGCAGAGCAGAGCCTGTGTTTTGGTTATTGGTGTTCAGAGGGAGATGGGAGCAGAGGGGGCAGGCGGTCCTTGACACTGCTCATCTTCCCAGGCCCCTTGCAGGCTCCAGTCAAGGGCGGCTCAGAGTCTGAGGTTTGGGAATGGCTCTGCGACTCAACAGAAGCATGTGGACACCAGCCTTGGCTTGCACGAATGGGAGTGTAATCTGGCATCCAGGCAGGGCAGTGTCCGATGGAAAATATCTGATGTTTGCCTTGGAAAGGATCGGGGACAGCCTGATCATGGCAGCGCTTACATCACTGGCACTGAGCTCATAGGTTCTCCAGCACCTGTTTATACCTTTTTCCAAGCCCATCACTAAATGCCAGGAGCTCAGACTTAGCCTTTCTTCCCATCGTTGCCTCATCCCCGCCTATGCCAGCGCTGTCTCCTTGCTCATGCCTCCCTCTGGATGCATTCAGGATCCAGTGGCATGAGAGCTGTTCCCCTTCTCCTCCCTCAGTAAAGCCAACCTCTGGAGGGTTCTCTAGGCTGAGAAACACCCATAGGAAGAACTAGCTCAAAGTCAGCAGTGAGACAAGCTTCTTGACTGGCACAGGCATGGCCCGATCGCCACAGCCATGGCCACCAGCTCCTTGCCCGTGGATGACTCCCATCCTCTGACCTACCTCCTTAGGGCAAGGCCTTCTGTGTGGGAGCTCTCCTCTTGACTTGGTGACAGCTCTGTCACTGCAATAGCAGCTGTTTGGGGTGACTTAAGTGACCATAATAAGACTGGCGGTAGCAGACTGTACAGCGGCAGCAAGGGGCAGAGCCTGGGGCCAGGTGTCCATCATGTTCCCAGTACGCCAGCTGGCACTGCAGTGGCCAGCAGGCATGGAGGAGCAGGAGGAGCCAGTCTGGTTGGAAAACTCTCTTGCAGCTGCATGTGAGCGTTGGAATGTGCCCAGACCCCAGAGGGCCCAAAAGCTCCTGCATTCCTGCCTCCCACCTGGCTGCTTCTTGGCAGACAGCAAGGTGCTGGCAGGGAGGCAGGATTTGGCCTCCCAGTTGGTGACATAGTTATGAAAGAGCCTAGAACAACAGGGGAGATTCCCAGGCAGCTGTGAGCCTGCTGGCTTTGCAACTCCATAGGCAGTGGGAATGCCGGCCAGTGGAGAAGGGAGGGGAGATACTGCAAGTTGTGCATGGGCAAGCAACACGTGGAGCTGGGACAACTTGAGCTGCGCCTTCTGCGCCGCTTGGCTCCATGCATGTGCTAGCTGCTGGCCTTCATTACATTAATTTCATTTCACTTTGAGGTGCTGTCAAGTCCCAACGGAGCCCAGCGTCATGGGGCTGGCTGGCACCCAGGCAGGAAAGCCAAGGGTGGAGGAAGCCGGGCTGAGACAGAGGCAGGTCCTGGGGAGCTGAATCCCTCTCATGGCACAGGACAGGGTGCTCCAGCCCTTGCCTCGTGCTCCCCATCCCTGGCAGAGATGATCCTGCTCACTGGGCTTGGCACGGAGTGTGGAAGGGACAGCCTTTTGGGGTGAGCTGCCCGTGTCAGGGGGAAAATAAATCAGCAAGGTTTGACTCTGCTGGTTCAGGAAAAAAAGAGATAGGGCAGCGGGGAGAAAGAAGGGGGCTGTTCTCCTTCTTGTATCCCTTGTAGCCATAGGAAGGAGAAGAGGCTGAGTGTACGTGTGAGCACACACGAAGGGCCTCTCCAGTGTCACCGCAGAGCACGTATGCTGCTCACTGCCTGTGCAAAAAGCAGATGGCTTGGAAAAGCATGTTTGTGGTGGAGCCAGATGTGATGGATACGGCTTGAGGGATCCTGCATCCTTCATCCCACAGGCTTTAATACTCCGTCCTGGTCTCTGTGCTGAGAGGGGAATGCTCAAGCTAGCAGTGTCTGCCTTCCAGATCCATCTTCCCCTACACCACCCTTGCAAGTCCCTGCCTTGCCCTTTCTCCCTTGGCTTCCTCACTGGACTCCTACATCCCCATGCACGTGGCAGGGGTGGTAAAGAAATCAGAGGCAGCTGTTTGTGCTAGCGCAGGGGATAGGAGGATGCCCAAGGCGCTGGGCTCCACCTCTCTGCTCTGTGCTACATGACTGCATGATTTTGCGGGGCTGGCGCTTGTGTGCAAGCACTGAATAGCAAAGAAGAGCAAGAAGAGGGGGGTTCTCAAAGAGCTGGGGTAGCCACAGCTCCCTCGTGGTCTGCAGCTCTGCATTGGTGATTCCTGGCTGCTCCCCACTCAGGTGAGCAATGCAGCAAGTGCCTTTAGGAAGGGAGCATCTGTGCCCTGAGGCCAGGCAGGGTAGGAAGCTGGCGGGCGCCTGGGTGCTGCAGCGGGTGCCAAGGCACCCAGGCGGCTCGCCAGCCGCTAGGTGTCCTCCCTAGCCCGCACACGGGTGTCAGAGGAAAGCAGCCCATGAGAAATGCAGGAATGCTGGAAAATCCTTCCAGGACAGACTAACCACCTCTGCCTGTGAGTGGCCTGGGGCTGAACAGGGGAAGGGGTGATGTTAGCAAGGATGTGAGCTCTGCCTGGAGTTGGAGTCCACAGGGAAGGGTTTCTGCACATGAAATCCCCTAGATGTCAAGAGGGGGAAGTTGGATTTGCAGCAAGGAAAATGCTCCATATTCCTTCCCAGGGGGAAAGATGCAGGGTCCTCAGAGTCCCAGCCAGGGAGTCCCAGGGTCCTGGCTCCCAGCCCTCGTAAAGCACAGGCTCAGGAGCAAGCACCACTGCCTCTGGAGGATATCCACAGGTATTTCCTGAACACCTCTCATCTCCTCATGAACATGTGCTCCCCTCACGCAAGTCCGCCAGTCCCTGTGCTATCTTATCAGCATGCTCATTATCCCCTCAGAAACGCAGTGTAAACATCTCCAGCAGACTGCTCTCGATGACAATTTCCTTGCCAAATAAGCCACTTCCCCACTTGAGTGATGGCTGCGAGAGGGTTTTTGTTACGGCTGCTGTTTGAACAGGCAGGGAAGCAAACAGAACTCCCTTGCTGGGAGCGCGCGCGTGCACCTGCTCGGCTGGGCAGAGGTAAGGAGATGTCTGTGGGAACTGCTCATTAAAATCCTGGCAGCTCCTCGCTGCAGCCGCGTTCAGCTCCGAATGCAGAGCCTGGCTGAGGGAGGAAGATAACGCTCTGGCAGCAGCTGCAAAGGGAGCTTTTACAGTCCAGGCTGTCGGCAGATTGGTTTTATGTCTTATTCCAGAGATGGCACCTTTACTGGCCCGGTGTCTCTCAACGAGCTGTCAGGGCACTGACACAGGCCCCATCAGGAAGATCTCACGCTCATGATGACAAAATTATGATGCTGCCGCTGGGTGCTAGCAGAGGAGCGCTACGGTGGCAGCCGCCGTGTACCCGCTGATTCCCGCATCCGGCCTGGCCTGCCTCCACCTCTGTGGCTGCTCCCGGCTGGGGGATTTGGAGCGCTCCTGCCGCTGCTGTGGTTCACAACAGGTAATGATGCAGCTGGGCGGCAGGCAGGCTGGAGCCTGTCGGGGGATTTCAGGGGCTTCTTGCATCCTCTTGCAAACTTTCTGCTCAAGCACAGCATCTGAAAGCCCTTCCAGTGTTCACTGATGTTTACTTCTCCACTCAGTGACCCAGCCTGCCCCGTCCGAGCCTGCAAGATCTGGCAGGAGCTGCGCTCTGCGCTGCTTGGCCGCGTTGCCCTCCTATTCAAAGAGAGAACGGAGAGACGACGGGGAGGAGGAAAAAAGCAGAGCCTAAATTAGTCTCCCAGCCAGTAGCAGAGCTTCCGTGCACTGATTCCAGAAGTCTGTCCAGTTTCTTCTCCTGTTACAGGCTTTGTGGCGGGCCCTTGCAGCACCGTGCTAATTCCTCCGGCAGCCTGGCCTAGGGTGGCTCTGGGACAGGCTCATTCCCACCCAGCTCTGCCTTCCTCTCGCTTTCCTCTCAACTCATATTTCACAAAGATGCATTTTTTTCTTCCCTTTCCCATGTAAATAGCACCACATATGGCCACAAACGGTGTGTTCAGCCAGCAGGGCTCCTCCGGAGAGAAGCCAGTGCTAAACTAAGCAAACAGTATCATCAGCAGTCTGGCCGGACGCCCACTGTAGCAGACTGCAGGAGAAATGCTCTGCACACTAGGGAGCGGGGCAGGAATGCCAGGAGATGAAGGGGAGGGTCTTTAGGGACAAACTCAAATACAGATTAAAGAGGGAGGAAGGATGTTCTGCGCTGATTGCCTTGGTTTGTTTGTTTTTTTGCAGTGATGTAATGACACAATCAAATTTGTGTACTCTTTTGTGACCCCACCACCAACTGGAGGAAGGCACTGGTGCATGGCATGCTTTGTACTAGTGTCCCATGTCTTCATTAGCAGTTGCCCCTGCAAACAGTGGCTGAGAGCAAGATGTAATAGAATCTAAGATCTAAGCATAGTCCCTTATTTTCTAACACACTTTTTTTTGTGCGCGCGTGTGTGTGTGTGTGTGTGTGTGTGTGTGTGAGGAACTAGAATGAGAGAGAGAAGGTAAAGCCGTGTCTGTGCTGTTGTGAACCTCAAGCTCAGTGCAGCCCTAGTTTAGGGTGTTGCACTTGAGCAGGGTTTGCAGTGTGCCCAGCTTTCCAGGCAGGGGACCTGCTGCATCTGTGCAGCACAACTTTTGTGTGCAGTGAGGTCCACCGAGTTGGCTTCTGGTAGATGGAAACGCTGCTTTGTGATGAGATCTGGAACAACTAGGATTCCCAAAGATACATGTGATAGAACGGGTAATATCAAGCATTGTAGTGGGAGCCCTACAAGTCTTGACACATCATAAAATATCATCTAGCAGGCTTAAGATCAGTAAGGGAAGAAAAATGGGCTGATCCTGGCTAGGTTTCCAGGGTCAAGCTGGGACATGGGTAGACAGCTCTGCATAATTGTTAGCCTGATACATATTGAGAAAGTATGTTCTTACCTGAGAAGTGCAAGTCTCTCACTTAGCGGCGGGAGGGGGTAGGGGGAAGGAAAACCAATATTGCTAATAACAGTAGGACCAAAATATTCTGGCATGTGACAGCTGGTGGATTTCTTCAGAACCGTGTCACTGAACCAATGGAGAAAGGTACCACTCTGGAATGTATTTTGTTAAGCAGTGAGGGCACTGTGCTGAGAAAGTAACCGTGGATTGAGAGATTAACTGCTGATTCAAATGAAATGAAATGGAAAGACAGACGAAGCCTGTAAATGGTCTTGATTTCAAATAATAAAGTCCTGACTGACTAAGAGGAAACTGTAGAAATGAAAACTGGACTAAGGAGTTGAGAGGGGGATTGCCATTTTCCTAAGTGAAAATAAATAAATAAATAAAGTGGGAGGGCACCTTCCAGGGGAGGTTTCCAGTTCTAAGCAGATGAACAACCACCTCAAAAGGATGCTAACAGTTATCAGAATGCCTGCAAGGGATGTAGAAACAGTCCAGATCAGCACAGAAAGCAACAGCTTAGTGGTCAGCATATGGAGGAATAAATGAGAGCTGTCAAAAGCCAGGATGACTGATCTGGCCCAGGGCATTAAAACAACAAGGCAAAAATTCTTTGAGTACACAAACAGAAAGAGAAAGCAATGAATGAAGAAGTGGTGGTATTCTGCAATAGAGTTCAAGGTGGGCCTAGGTATTGCCATAGAAGGGCTTTATTGTCAATGGAAAAATGAGGCTAAACATGGGACAAATGAAGGCAAGAGTGTTAAGAAGAAAATTGTCAAGCTCCTGGTAGAAACAAATCCAAAGCTCATTATCTGGTCAGTGGGAAGGTAGGCAAATGCTCCCAGCTCTCTACTTCTAGAAGAGTGGAAGAAATGACAGGTCATAAGATTGCTAGCAAGTCTGTGTCATTTGAGTGTTACCATGGGATCAGGCCACCTAATTTGATACCTAGATTTAAAAGGGGATGGGGTGGAGATATATTCATCTCTGAGTACAGAAATTCTGCCTCACAACTCAGCGATGCATTAGAGCAAATTTTGAAAAAAGCAAGTGTTAAGGGTACATATAAATAGAAAATGAAGTGAAATTGTGGCTGCCTGGAATAGCCTGTTTTAGGATGAAGCTTGAGCTATTTCCAGTAAGAAAATGCATGGTACAGCTTCCTATAATAATACTCAAGTGGATCCTTTCCTCTTCTAGGAAGAAGACACAGGGCTTCTGGGAACTAAGACTGCAGACCAGCTCCTAGATACTCCTGTGCTTGGAGCTGTGGCCATGGAGGTGCTTTTCCCTGGGATAACTGCACAGATTGCCAGGTGAGTCACCCGTAAATTCGCTTCACCAGCCTGTTTCTTCATCTCTGACCAGGCCTCCTTTCTCTGGGTCATGGTGAGCAGGCAGGGATGGTCTGGGTCACCAAAGGCAGGAATGCCCTTCTGTGGTTGAAGATTTACTAATTATGATATGGATGGCAGTTTAGACCAGGTGTGTAGTTTCTGATACTCCTCCTGGCGCTGCGCTGTGTGACCATGGGCAGGTGGGACGCCATCTCTACACCGCATGTCCATGGGAGAGCACAATATGAAGGCAAACAAAGTGAGGGAAATGCCAGGTATCGTTGTCTTTATTTCTGTAGCTTATTCAGGACGACTCCTGTTTCACAGCTCTCTCTTTCATTGCACTTATTGCTGACAGCAACCTATATCTATCTTTCCCCTTTTCCTTACTTTCTTTCCTCTTGCTCAGGCATGTTGCTGAGCAAGGCAAAAGTCAGCATTGCTTTGGTAGGGAGCTCCTCATGCTCTCAGCAGCAATGCAGGAGGACAGGAGCCAGCTGGAAAGGAAAGCAGCCAGAGAAGGGAAGAGGTGGTAGGAAAGGGGGCCTGGCATGGTGGTATAAGAAGAGAAAAAGTTAAAAGTAAGAGACAAAATGGTTCCTTTTCTGGTTGGGTGGGGAAATTTCTCCTGTGCTGTCCGTTAGCAATTTTCTCCTGTACTTGCAGCAGCTGCAGCCTCGAGCTACAGCCTGGAAGCAGGGGAAGATGAAAGAAAAGGAAAGGTGGGAGAGGGCCCAAGTCTTGCTAAACCAGCGGGATGTGAAACCCGCAGAAATAACTGTCAGTCAGCGCTTTCTTAGTGCTCTGCCACTTTCCTAGCAGTCATTTTGGGCCCAGCAGTGCGCTGGGTTTGCCAAAGGAGGCTTGCCCTGTGCCTGGCACAGGAGCTGGTCTCGCCTGGGACCTGCGCACGTAGTGATCGTCACTGCATTCCTGATGCACCTCTATGCCTCCCAGCTGTGACATTAGATTTTGATGCAAGTGGCAAGTTTTTGCCCAAAGCCACGGAACAGGACTGGGTCTGTTTGGAGCCTGTTTTTTAAGCAGAGCCCCCTCTTTCTGACCCCACCTTCTTTCCCCTTTTATGAGGAGCTGGCCTCTTTCAACTGACAGCAGCTCTTTCCTGCCAGGCTTGTTAGCTTTAGCTGGAATAATTTCCTTTGAACTCAGCTTGAATTAACATCTCCATGGCAATAGGATCAGGGCTTTGTTTCCTGCAACCTGCCCTTCACCCGCAACAAGAGGTCCTGGCAGGAGATGGGAAGGGAATTGCAGCCACGCCAGACAACGCCAGCACCTCGGAGTGGGGACAAGCTGGGTGCTGTGCTTCCCCCGGGGACCGCAAGTGGGATGGTTCTGCTGCAATCCTAACAGTCCTTTGGGGCGGGATTCCTTTGGTGGAAAGTGCGGTGGAAAGAAAACAATGTTTTCCATGTCTCCCTCATCCTGCTCAGTTCTGGCACCCCATCTCTCCACCGCTCCCCAGCAGCTTATCTCCATCTGCCTCATGTTCTCCCTCACTTCCCTGGCCCCGCTCTGTTCAGTTCCCTTAACTGTGCTCATCCTTCCCCCACTCTCGCATTGTGCCCCCAGCACTATCTGCTCCATCTTCTCATTCCTCACAACTCTTTCTCCATCTGCTTAATCTTCCTCATTCCCTCTTTTTTATTTTCTTTCTCCCATGGGAATCTGCTAGAGATGAGGCATGGGTTGCTCTCCATTGCTCTTGCCAGGCTGGGATGTGGATGCTTATTGGCCTCTCCTCCTGCTCCCCATCAACAGTACGATGGATGCCCCTTCCACGCTGTTATGAAACTTGACATTTCCAGCTCTGCTAGCCATGCATCACCAGCGTGGGTGGGAGATAAAGGACCACTTTATTTCCTCTCTGCCTTATTCCTGCTCCCTGCCCTGGCCCACGTGGCTCTGTCTGTTTGGCATGAGTGGGCCCTCGCTAACAATGTGGGATTTTTCCCTCTTGCAGAGCAAGACAGTGGGCTGCAGCCAAGTTTGTAGGTGGGAAAAGAAGCCTTTTCCTTTGAATGTAATTTCTTTGGGAGCTGCCTCAGGGAAATTAAATCTCAGTTTCTTCTTGGTTGGGCGAGAATGGAGTGGGGTGGGTAAACATGGCAGCAGCCGCTTCGCTTTCTCCTGCTCCTTCTCCTAGGTCAGTTCCCTGCTCCTGAACACCGCGAGAAGGCAGAGTGTTTCCTTGTCCCTGCTCCTGACAACCTGGGATGGGCTGGAGGTGTCTCAGCATAGCAGGGAGGCCCTCCAGCACATGTTGTGCTGGGCGTTATACTAAGATCAAGGTCATTGTAGCTATGCCCCAGGTGGAAGGAGACAAGGTCCTCTCAGCCGTGACGTGCTCGGCAGCAGGGGTACAGCAGGGTGCCTGGGGAGAGGAGGCAGGGACAGGGTCACACGGCACAGGGCTTGCAAGGCCGCGGGGCTTGTTCGGGTTCCTGCTGCCCTCCGCTTGCCTTTCCTCCCTCCGCTGCCAGAGTTACTGCAGCTGGATCACAGCAGGCAGTTTTCATTCTCTGTTAATGAGAAACTCCTGCACTTTGTCCCTTGAAACGGAGCCACGCTGCCCACGTGGTAGAGGGGAAGGGCTCTGGCTGAGGCTGCAGCGAGCGGGAGACGAAGGGAGACGCCAGCTGCCCTCACACACGTGGTTCCTGTGCCGGGCAGGAGTGCGTGGCGGGAAGGCACCGCCGGGCAGCTGGTTGCAGGGGGAATCACAGCCTGTCTGGCCCGTGCTGACGCACATGGCTGTCTGCACCCATTGCCTCCAGACCAGGCACTGGGAATTCGTGCTGCCTCCCCCATCTCCGTCCCCTTTGGCGGTGGTTAGCATGCAAGACGCTACGTGCAGGTACGGCGCTCCACACTCCAGCAGCCATGAATCATCACCTGGCGCAATGGTTTCCTGCGGCTGGGGAGCAGGGGCCATCCCTCGTCTCCTGGTAAAGCTCCTGATGCCACAAGCCCACTCAGCATCCCAGGCGGTGCCAGCTTGTCCCGCTAATCCCTCAGCCAGCTGCCAGCAGGACTGTCTTGTCCTGTGCACAGTCAAGCTCTGCACTTCCTGCAGCGGTGCCTTGGGCAGGCAGTGGGGATTGCCCTGTGCCCCCAGTCACACTGGCTTACGCTGGCTCTCGTGCCACCTTTCTGCTTTTCTTCATGCTTCCCTGCTCCTGTGGAGCACTAGCTAATGGGCCAAGTTTAGGTTATACAGTGTGGTGCATGACTTTAGAGGATCAGCCTGAGCAGGGAAGGAGCCAAACTGCCTCACACTCTGGAGCATCTGTAATGCAGATCCCTGCTCATTCACATGCTCTGGGATTTGGGGACAGGTCGCTGTGCAGAAGATGCCACTGATGCCACAAAAAAGGAGGACACAAGCCTCTTGCCTTTGGAGCACTGAAGGGAAGGAGAAACTTCCTATCTGCACAGGCATTCAGCCTGCATTCCTGACTTCCCCACCTCCTTAGAGGGGGCCGTGGGGGGAGGCGAAGCAACAGGAAGCTCTCAGACAGCTGTGATTTTTCACCGGGCCTGGAGACGCTGACCTGAAATCAGCAGCTGCACTTAATAAAGCCAGGCCATTAAAATGACACGGCAGCTCTGCTGGGGCTCTCCTGGCAGAGGGGCCTGCTCTGCAATAACTGGGGATGAGGGGGGCTGGACTGGGCCTTGGAGAGACTGCCGGAGGAAGGGGGCTAGTCCTCCAAGTGCCTGGTGTTGGGCCCAGACCGTGAGTTGCCCTGGTTTTAACCACTGTCTGGGAGCTGGGGGCAGGACAGGGGTGGCCTAAGGGGCTACAGGGAGGGGTTGGGTTTCCTTTGCTCGCTGGATGCTTCTCACACTTCCCCAGTCCACCAGGAGCACTGGGACCACAGCCAGGCAGGCAGCATGGAAGAGAGATCTCTGTTATTCACTCCAACTCCCCCCCACCCCAAAACGCCACATCAGCAGCAAGCAAACTGCAGGATGACCTCAATGAGGAACAGATTGTCCCTTGGCCAGCCTCCATCTCCTCGTCTCCAGGACCTTGAACTGGGGCACACAGAGATGCAAGAGGGCAGGCTAGCTCCAAGAGCTGCCCGTGGGGATGGGGGACTCTGGGCCGGAGCCGGCGCAGCAGAGTGAGAGCGCAGGAGGAACTGCAGGGATTGCCTCGGCACGGGGATTTCTTTCCATCAGCGTCTGCCTTGTTGGCAGCACCATCAAAGATTTATAACAAGTGTGAGTCCAGAGCTGTGATCAATTGGCAAAGCTAGCACCGTGGCCCGGACCAGAACCAGCCGTACCCCTCCCTCCCATGCATTTAGCCCTACAGCATTTGCCTCCTTTGTCCTTTTGGGAGCTGGGTGAGAGGGGTGTCTTACATGGGATCTTGCAGTCTTCGCTGGGGAGGAGGGAAAGCTACCTTTAATCTTCACCTAATATTAGTGTCTCATCTGTGCATGCATCTTGTGGCTGCATGACCTTCTCTTGCCAGGTGATCCTGCGCTTTCCCATGGCTGCACAGGTGGCACAAGATGCAATGAGGCACCCTTCACACCCAAGGCTCCAGATCCTGGCTTTTGCTGTGCATGAGGCTGGTTTGGATCCGGGACTGGACAATCTCCCCATGTGCCATGGGCATTATTACGGACCACGCAGCCTGCACGGTGCTTCAGACGGAGGAGCAGAGAGCATGTCCCGTCAAACCCCTACAAGATCTCCTGAAGCCAACTGCGAAAGCTGTAATGACAGTTTGGAGTGGGTGCTTCATGGCTTCTGGGCTTGCCTGCTAATTGCATCTCAGTAATTGTTTTGGCAACTGTGTTCAATGCCGACTGCAACTACCTTGCTCTGTGTGAAATCTGCAGAGCCAGATCCTGACCTCCTTGCTCACAGGTACTAGCACTGTCCTTTGCATGTGATTTCCATAGGATTAATTGCAGAAGTGATATCCTTCTTAGAGCAGAACTGTAAGAATTAGGTAGAGAAGGGTATCTGTGCTGACTTGTATGATTTACACCATCGTCCCAGAGAGCGTAGCTGAGCATAGCTTTTAAACCCTTGGAAGGGTCAGCCCAAGGCAAAGGACAGAAGGAAGCACTGAAGCAAGGCTTTGGAAACTAGGGCTCGCGGGCGCTCAGTCTGTGCTTGGCATGTGAGTTATAGTTGTTAGTCACGAGACCCATTTTCCAGTTTCCAAGGCATTATTAATTCCAAGTGTCATGTCTCATTCCTTCCAGCCTGGGGTAAGTCAGGCTTGCGTTTTGAAGAGGCTAAATGCCTGCCCGCTCCCTCGGCTCCAGCTGTTGTCCTGCCTTCCCACACCCAGGCTGGTGAGGTGGCCGTGTAGGCACCTTAAAACTGGGCTTTGGTGCAAGCGATGGCTTATTTAATTACTCCCCCCTAGCCTGGATATGCCCTGCTGATTAGCCCAGTTCCAGACTGGTCCCCTTGTTAGATTCCCACATGGCATTACTGGGAAGTTCATGTAATGACTATTTCAACAGAGTTTTAAGGCCGCAGAAGACTAGGTGATACGCAATGCAGTGTATCTGTCCGACGCTGATGTGAATAGGACTTTTCTGTTATCTTGTTTTCCTAAAAAGTATGTAATTCCATATGCCTATCAATCCACCAGGCTGAGTAATTTTTCATGAGAGCTCCATGAAAGCAGAAGAAACATTTCCAGCTAAATCTGCAAGAAAAATATTTGTGTTTCCTTCCAGGCTGATTTCTAGATTGTTAGGGTTTTGGGGAGGATGCGTTCCTTTTCAGAAAAAAAAAATCCACAAATAGATATTTTTCTTTACTCTGCAAAAAGTCAGATTCAGACCACTGCAGGTTTTCAAATGCCAAATGATTTTCAACATGAAGAAATTCTGAAATCATAAGTATAAAACATATGGCATTTTGGAATAAGCTTGAAAGGAAATGGCTTGATTGTAAAGCAGGATTACAGACTATTTATTATTCACAATGAAAAGAAAAAGCTTTCTTTTAGATAGATGAAGAGAGAATTTTGAGCAGATCTGAGCATTTTCTGAAATTGATTTTTTTTTCCACAGACAAGCAACAGTCTTACTACTGATTTGTATTGTGGTCATACTGGGTCAATTAATAAATCACTTAAATGAAAACCAAAAGCTCTAGGAATTTCTTTTCTGTGAAAAATGTGGATGAAAATAGAAACTGCCAACCAGATTTTTCCACTTTTAAGACTGCCATCACACTCTGAAAATACTGAAGACTTGGGACAGTTTTGCCTTTAAATGAGGAATGGCGGGGGGAAGGAGAAGGAGGGGTTCCTCTTTCTCTAAGCAGGAAAGTTTGAAATGGCAGTGAGCCTATCTATTTATGTGAAGCCACTCTTCTTCCCTGGGGAAGAACAACTTTCTGTGAGAAAATTTCAGGCCAGACTCTGCTGTCTGCTTGTGCTCCGCAGCTGCAGAGTTGCTGGGCACCTCTGGAGGTGGGAGCATTGATTTTATTGGTACCGTGCGCCCAGAGCAGCTCCTGCAAAGTGGGTACAGACGTAAACTACCTTTAATTACTTGAGCTCTGCGTTAGTGGGATTAATACACTGTGTACCTGGGCTATCAGCTGGGTTATCTTCACACTGCACACTGTGTAGTATGGCAAAAATGTGCCGAGCCTTTTGCTTCAGGCTCGAATGGGTTCAGATGCCTGTTAATGGGTGTGCGGGCTGACCCCGAGCATGGGGCTGCCTCTGGCGGCCGGCGCTGCCGCGTGAGGCGTGATGGAGTGCGATGGGTGCACTCAGCCGTGCGGGGATTACGCTCCTTCCCACAAATCCTGCATGCCCAGGTGCCCCCGGGAGCCCGCGGGCGTTAGGAAAACAGATTCCTTGGGCTGAAGACCTCCTGGGTGCTCCTGAGAAACATTGCTGTTATCTTTGCTGTGCTTTCCCTGTTTAAATTCCCTCATTTTGCTTTCCTGCCACTGGTATAATGCAAGCGATTGTGACTGCGTTAGGCCCAAAGAAGAGACGGTGTCCTGGCCCCTTCTGCAGCTGGAGATTGCCCTGAAGCACAGCACCTCATTAACCTTGTTTTATTCTCTGTAGCTGCAGGTGTTTTTATTGCTCATAAACCTATCTCTGTCCCTCTCTGTAGCTAGTCTCATCTTTTGGGGCCATGATTCTTCTTAAAATGTCCATTTTATAAATCACTTTAATTAGCTTTATATCACTTGGTTATATTTATATTGCTTGATTTAGGTTTCAGATTGCTTCCATTACATCTTATGTATTGCTTTGATTTTATTTATAGTGTTTCCAGTGCATTTGCATTGCTTTCTTTAGATGGATATCATTTTGGCTGGATTTACAGTGTATTTCTTCAGTTAGATTTATATCTCTTTAATTAGATTTATAGCCCTTTAGACTTTAAGGACTTCACTTAGATTTATAATATTGCTTCTGCTAGGTTTCTCTTGCATGGGAGATTCATCTCCCTTTTTGTTTTAAAGGATATTGCTTAACTCAACAGTACTGTTGTTCTATCTAGACTTTGGTCAGCCTCCCAGTTAAATATATTAAGCAAAAACTCACCACCTGTTTTTCCCAAAATTTCAGCTGGGATTATTTCAGCACAAACTGTGCTGATTTAACTTAATATCTTCCAAGTCAGCACTAGGATGAACATGGAGGAGATCAGGACTCACACGGGTGAGGAATCTGAGGAATCCAGCTGGCGAGATAGCGTTTTTATTCCTTTCCTCCCTACATGTTGCATGCATTGCCCTCATAGGAAGCCGTGCGCACTTTCCCAGGGAGGTGGGGAGCAGGGCTGCGCTCTCCCAGGATGCCAGGCTCCGTGTTGCCTGCCTGCACTGATCACATCAGCCAGAGGAAAAAGTCCATACGCTTCAGGGAGAAAGTCAAGCTCTAAGTGAGAAAGGTCCCTAGGAAACGTTCCCCGAGGGCTGTTAGTTTAGATGCTCACAACAGGGTGTCTGGTTGCTTTCCCAGAACCCTAGGATTCAGGGCTTGTCCAAGGCAGGACAGTGGGCCAAGAGGACATATTCTAGTACAGCTGCTCTCAGGCCTTATCCAGTTAATCTCCACGGGGTCCTGAGTTGATAGGGCTTATTTTCTTGTAATGTCTTTGGCCATCAGCACTCAGCTTGGCACTGGAGTACAGCATGACACTGGCACTTACTGTGGGTACAAGGATGGACCAAAAGCTTATGAGAAACGTACCAGCAATACAGCTGCAGCATTGCCACAAGGGACACCTTCCCATGCAGAGCAACTCCGATTGCATGGGACGAAACGTCTTCCTCCCTGCCCCGAAATAGCAGGAAGGTTTTCCTTCTGCACACTATGTTTATTCCATGAGACAGTTCAAATGGGATTTCTGTGTCTGCATGGCATCTGGGAGTCTGTGTGAAATGGACCGAGAGCTGTATTTAGGGAAGGAAACAGAGCAAGCATTTTCCCCTTCCATACCCGTTCTGCCCCATGCTGTTTTCGGCGCCTGTCCTTGCCCTGCCCCCCTTTGTGTTTATTCCTTCTGTGAAGAGGACGGACCCTGCAAGGCATGAAGCAGCAAGGGAGGCGAGGAATGTGTTACAGACAGCCTGTTGTTTGCTAGTTGGATCCAGATGTTAAGGGAGGGGGCAGCATTCATGAGCGCGACAGAAAAAGGCTGGGGCAGGAGGGAGTGTGCAGCAGCCAGGCTGCTCTCCCAGCTAGACCAGCATGATATGGAAAAGGGATATGAATTTGGCTCTCCAGGTGACAATTTCTGTTCGATCCCTGAGCACAAGACAGAAAATGGACTGAGAGGGAAGCCTGCCCACATCTTCCTCCAATGAGAAGAACTGACATACAGAAAGGACTAAATCCTAGTCTTTTTTCGCTAGTAGTTTGGCACTCACCAAGAGTAGCCTTCTGCAAAAGCATCCACAGCCAGTGCTTAGTCACGGGTTTGCTCCCCAAAAGCAGCCTTTACTCATGCAGGGAGCTGCAGGACAGCCCTGACCACAGGGAGGTTTTGGAAGCATTTTCCTGTACCTCCCAAATCCACATCGCCGGTGTGAACTCTTGAAATCTCCAGCAGACAGGCTATGCTTCTCCACGTGCTGCTTCCACTTCTCCTGGCCTTTCTGCAAAAGGCCAGCCCCTGTCTCTGCTAGCACTAGCGGATGGGCTCCACAGGTCAGGATTTCTCATGTAGGACTTCAGACCTTATAAAGTTCAGTGCCCTGTGAGGGATCCCCACCTGTACTCCCTGGTGCGGCTTCAAAGGTGGTGCTTTTGTGGCACTTCTCCTACTCCACCCTAGCTGAGGACTACAGCAGGAGCAGGTCCATGCTATGTACTATTTCCCAGGGACTTATTTTCCAGAATAAAAGGGGCAGAAGTGCCCCCCATGCACCCCAAGCACTGCTCTGCCTGCTCTCGCCTTCCGGCTTCCTTTACCTTTCTCATCCTCCTTGCACCATCGTAAATGAGCACAGCTTCTCTTTTAATGTGCATTTTGTCAGGATGTCAGCATCGCAGCAAGAGAGGCTGGATCTGGGATTAGGACTGTACAGATTTAAGAACACAGTTAACCTCCCAGCGCTTTGCCATGAGGGCCGTGCATTTAATTACAGCCAGGCTGCCGCACTCTCCAACCTTTGAATTGCCCAGGACAGACAAGAGGGTGGTAACCAGGTCAGAAAGAGAAGATACTGGGCATTGTTTTAAGACAGTTAAGCTGTTTTTAAACACCATTCAGAAACTCCTTTTATGTAATTGCTGAGCGAAGGAGGGCATTCAGGAGGGGCAGCGGGGGAGCACACGAAAGGGATGCTGAATAGTTTTTAATTAATGAAAAATGACTGGAAGCCTGATTCAATTCTCTAACAGCTACAAATCCTTTCCCAGAGCTGCAGACCAAGCCATAGGTCCTCTGCAGTAATATCCACAGTAATGGCTGGAATTTACTTAACAATTTGGAGTACTGAGAGAGCAAAAACTGTCCAGTTAATTCTCCTGGAGCTCTGCAAGCTCTGTGGTGCTGTGAACACTAGTGAAAAAACATTTCGTGTGTGTGTGTTTAGACCCCTGAAGAAGAGTTGCCTCTTTGAATCGTTCAAAAAGCACTGTTGTTTCTTTCATGTGGCTTTAAAAGTTGAGTTTGGCATGAAAATGAGGACTTAAGGAGGGAAGACTAAATAGGTCAAGGCAGAACATTTCTGTGTGATCCCTGGCCTCAGTTAGATCAATTTTAGTTGAGATTAACAGCAGCATAAATCAGATCAGAATCTCACAGACCAAAAAGGCAGAAGTGTGCTCTTGGTTGATTTGTATTTTTCAATTTGAGCATATTCGGGACAAATGAAGGAGAGAGATTCAGAGCACAACCAAAAGGCTGTTTTCCCTTCCCCTTGCCTTCGCATTACTTTCCTGAACTCCATCTGTGCAACCAGTTAGTCAGAGTGCTGGAAAGAAAAACCTGCCTGGCTTTCAGTGTATGCACATGGGGCTCTCGTCAGGCCAGCGGGGAAATAAACCTGATGAGGCCAGGACAGGGGACAGAATGCCTTGTTATACCCAGGCAAGATGCCCAGCACAGGCTGGGACAGAGGCTGCCTCTCGGGCTACGCTAGTGGCATTAGCAATCTGATCAGGGCACAAGGCTTGGGTGACAGGACATTTCCTAGGGGTCTGCTGAGTCTCAGGAATGATCTAGCTCTGCTGAAAGGTCCTGCAGACTTTGAGTATTAGTGCTCAGGGAAAAACATTCGCCCAAGAGCATAGAGAAGCCTGCTCATCCCCTGCTCTGCCTCCATCCAAAAGCATGTTCTTCTACTTAGTCCAAAAGTGAGTGAAGTCAAGCTTTCCTCACTCCATTTCTGCTGGGTTCTTTATAGATGGCTGTAATCTCGTCTTAAACCTCTTACACTGACAAAATAGGCGTTTGCAACAGCTGTGGTGGCCTGCAACGTCCATCTACTGGTGCCTTGACCAAGCAAGGCAATGGCATTGTACCCAGTTCACTAGACACATCCTTAACAGATGACCTTGAAGGAGATATGGTTTGACATCAGTGCGATGTCTGAGCTCTGTTTGACAAGCACCTAGCATAAGGGTACTGAGTGCCCCAGCAGGTACCAGTTGCCCTGACGAGCACCACCCAGGCCTTGACCCACTCATCCTCTGCCCACTTCTACCCCCCAGCAATATGTAAGCTCAGCCCTGGGCCCCCTGCTCCATTCCTGAGCAGACTGCTAGGAGCAGCTGGATTAGGGCTGCCTGCTACAGAAGACAAGGCAGGAGCGAGCAGAGGCAAGGCAGCCTCCTTTCCAGCAGTGGGCAGCCCTGGCTATGGCAAACAGAGTGAGTTTAAAGGTCTGCTTCTCACCTCCGCAAAGGTGAGGAGTGCAGGGAATTGCAGGCAGCAGAGTGGTTCTCAAGAAGCTGCTCCTTCCTGCTGCCCAGCTCCGGCATGGCCTCGGTCCCTGCTGAGTTACCACTGAGATGGTTTCTTAGAAAAAACTGCTCATTCATTATGAGCATCCTTTCTCTTTGATGTGTTGGTGGTACTGCTGTTGTGGTGTTTTAAGTACCTTGGTTTCGTGCTCATAATGAGGAAACTGACCACAGAGCCTTACTGTAAGTAGATGAGAAAGTAGCCGTAATTATCGCCCTCTGCCATGGGAGGGTAAACTTCAGATGCTAATGGCCCCTAGAGTACTGACTGATGACTCACTTTGGGGTGAAAGAGCAAGGAGAAAGGGCCTTCATTGGCTTTGGTCTTAAATGTTCACCTTTTCATTTAGGGGGAGGGGAGGGAAAAGCCTCTTAAACTGTATAAAAAAGAATGTCATGCATTAATTTTTTTTAGAAGGAGAGGGAGTTTTTCTTTTTTTGGTGTGGAGAAGGACAGGGCAGTTGTATTCTTGGAATGAATAAAGGTAGAAGAAGGTGTAGGTATCTATGCATCATTCTTCTTGACAGCATGCACACAACAGCAAGTGGGTGGAAAGTTGTGAGGATGGGGTGGTTGCAAACGCTTTTGTTTTCTCAGCACATTTACATGTGGGGAAGGCAAGGAGCAATAGACTATGGCAAGCTGTTTATCCATAGCCTTGTATGGGGCACCAGAGGACTTCTTATGTTCTCTGCTTGTATTTCTTTCTTTCCTGTCAAGGCTCTGAGCTTTTATATGCAAGGACCATCTCCTTTGAGTCTGGTTCTTAATGGGCACTAATCCTATCCTGGTTTTGCACGCTGCTGTGGCAACTTAGGCAAGCAAAGTTTTTAGGTGAGGAAGAGGGCATGTAAGATTTGCAGCTTGGCCAAATATTAGTGGGTTTTCCACAGGGATGGCAAAGGGCACATCTAAGACACCCAGGCCAACCCATGTCAAATTGCAATGCTCTGCTCCCACGCACAAGCCTGATGAAACTTCCCAGAACAGTGCAGGCTGTTTTCTTTTAACAGCATGATTTCCACTACTCTTGTTCTGAAACATGGCTGAGACATTTTAATGGAAATTTCCTTCTGCTAAGAACACTGCCTATAACAAACTTCTGGCCCGAGCTATTAGCATTCAGTCAAGTTATATGGAATGTAGCAAGAGATCCTGCTATGGGATTGTTCAACTATAGGGAATGGCTCTCTTCTCCAGAAAGTCAGAAAAGAAATGGCAAATATGTGCAAACTCTTCACACAGGTAAGACACTGAGGGTGCTAATTGCAGGTTTGGGCTGAGAAGTGAGCTTGGCCCTTAAGATGGGATTTTTTTCCAAGGGCTATTTGTGGCCACTGACCTCACGGAACTTTTCTTCCCTTCCCTCCCCTGCTGGGGTCCTCCCATTTTTTGTATAATCTCCTCCAAATAAAGGGACTGTGTGAGTGAGGCCTTCTCCTTTGCTGCTTTTGTCCTAGGGAACAAGCTTCCAGTGTACTTCTGCCTTGTGAACCCTTCTCTTTCTGCAACTGAAGTGAACCCTCTATTTGCCTGCTTGTACCTCTTAACTTTGTCTCCTCCTCTGCTCTTATTTTTAGCACTGCTATTGTCCTGAAAAGCTTTTAAAGGATGAAACTTGTTTGAGAGAGGTTGTGAAAATGTAGGGCCAAATTTTACTCAAATGAGGTCCCACTGGCTGTAAAAGGGCTACTTAGAGACAAGAGTGATCTTGCCCTCTGGAAGTGTGGTTTAAACAGTTCCTTCTGTTTATTTCTGTGCTTCTCCTTGCAAGGATCTTCCCCGGAGGCCCTGATCCTGCTGCCACAATGACCTTTGTGTTTGCAGAGAGACCTTTTGAAATCAAAGGGGCCCTTCATGAGTATCTGTCCATCTGGAAGTGATTGCAGAATTGGGTGGGGTGGAGGGTGGATTTGGAGCCTTTGGACTGTAAGCTGCCGATTGTGAAGTGACATAAGTGTGCACTGCTGTTCAGAGGAAAAAAGGAGGAGAAAAATCTGAAGTGGCCCAAGTGATATCCTTGGGGGACAGATAAGCACCCTGTGAGCACCAGCACGGACCAATGAAGGGCTGCTGTGCAGTGTGATAGCCTGCGCGCTCATGCAGATGTTGGGTTCATGACAACAGCGTGTTTAGGGAAGGGATCTGCTTTGCGCAGGCAGGAGAGCCAGGGTTGGTTGGAGATGCCCACCTCCTTTGTTCTCTCCATTAGCAGCTTGTAAATAGTTATTTGTTTAAGGAGGTAACAGCAAAAAGAAAGGGCAACCTGGGCGAAGCGCTGTAGCTGCGGTCTCCCTCGGCCAGCCGCCCACCCCGGGGCAGTGGAGCGGGAGCAGGGCCGGCGCTGCGGGCCGCGCTGCCTCGGGCCAGCTCTGCCCCAGCTCCGCTCGCCCCGCCGCGCGTGGCCGCCCGTGCCGCCGCGCTCCCCCCGCCCGCCGGGCGCAGCTGGGGCGCAGCTGGAGGCGGGCGCGCGCGCGGTCTCTTTAAGGCAGGTCCCGGGATTTGGGGAAGGAAGTGACGGGCGGGCGGGGAGAGTCGGAGGGGCGGCCGGCGCTGGATGCCCGGCGGCGGGCGGGCGAGCGGCGCCCCGGCGGGCCGGGGGCGGCTGCGGGGCCGGCGATGCGCGGCCCGCGGCGGCGGCTGCCGGCGCTGCCCGCGCTGCTCTGGCTGGCGCTGGCGGCGCGGGCCGAGCTGCGGGTGCGGGTGCGCCTGCCCGGCGGGCAGGTGGCCGAGGAGAGCCTGCACGCCGACAGCGGCGCCGACTGCATCAGCCTGGAGCTGCGCGAGCCCGACGGCGCCCTCGTCACCCTCACGGCCGACTTCAGGCAGGTAGGGCCCGCCGCGAGCATCCCCGGGCGCCCTGCGCTGCCCTCCCGCCGTGTGCCCCGGAGCTGCTGCTGTTGCGCTTCTCTACGGGCTCCCGCGTGGGGATCTTGGCCCCCTCGGCGCCCCACAGGGCTGGACGGGTGGGACTGGACTCCTGCTCCGGGCAGGACTCCGGAGGCAAACGCTTTGTGGGGCAAAGGACGGTCCCTCTGCAGCTGGCCACCGCGGCACCATTTGGGAGCCTGAGGAGAGCCTCGGTGGGGGGTGCGGAAGGCAGATTTATAAGAATCGAGGCGTCTTTTGTGTGCGTGGAGGCACAGTCTGCGGGGAGCACTGCTGGGGGCTTTGTTTGCGGTCCGCACGCAGCTCCCCGCTGCCCGAGCACACTGCTACACCTGTAAGCTGGGCTGTCTCTGCAGTGCACCTACGTGGTGGCAGTCCTGCACAGCCTGCCCCGGGCCCAGACGACCCTTGCGGACTTGGCTGGAGTAGCCTAGCTCTGAGTGCAGGGTCCACAGCCGCTAGGTGCAGCACAGACGTGACAAACCAGCGAGGGTGGGAGAACTCAAGGTCCTGACTCCTGGATGAGAGTGTTCATTCTGTGTGCTGAGCACATCTGTTTTTCTGATGCAAATGGAATACAGTTAGTTCCTCAGATGGCTTTCTGCTCCCTTTGGGGACACATTGCACAGAGCTCCTAGTGCAGGAGGTGTTTTTACTGACATCTCTGGGACTGGCAGCAGCCCTCCTGCAAGGGCAGCCTTTCCTTGCAGCTCTTCCAGGCCTGGTGGGCAAAAAGTGGCCTGTCCGCAGGGACATGCATCTGAGTTGAGCCAGAGGTCCTACACTTTCCATCGGGAGACAGGAGCTTCTGGGACAGCTTGGTGCTTTTCAGTGTGTGCCACAGCAAGCTGGACACAGTGAACTTTCAGTTGCACAGGGAAGTGCTCCTCTGCCATGTGGGTGGCAGGGCAATCATTATCTTGTTCCAGCTTTCCTCTGGGGCTGTTTGCTCAGGTGGACTTTGGTTTGCCACAACAGGAAACTCAAACCCACAGACAGGATGGTATCGTGTCCCAGCCTGTCGTGAACCTTGGAGCCTTCCTCTGGGGACTGTTTTGGTGCCTCTTCCCCCTTCTGATATACTCGTTGGGTCCCATGTCCTTGCAGCCTCTAGGACGGCTCTCCTGGAGGCTGCAGTTCAAGTCCACCCCTTCCTGAGATGCTAGCAGAAGCTGTATTTTTTGAGATTAGTGTGTGCTGTGTACTCCAGCACACATGCAGAAAAATGGTCCCATAATTCCTGTTTTTTTTTTTTTTTTTTTTTTTTTTTTTTTAAAAAAAAAAGACCAAATTCCAAGAAGACAGGAAATAACGGGAAAGTTTGAGGTGGGGGGAGGGCTTCTAAGCCTGCGTATTGCTAAATTGCATACCATGGCATGATCCTGACCACTGGAAATCCAAGCACTTCACAGATCCGCTAGGTAGACCCCTTGGGAGCCTGGGCATCAGTTGGTGACTTCTCTTGTCCTGACCTGTTGATTCTTCCAGCACTTTTCACTCCAGCTCTTCTTGTCTACAAACCCAGCATAGTATGAGCAGCCCTTCACGTGTTCCTGTCGTCTTATAACTGCGCTGCTTTTGGGGACGGCTTTCCTTAAAGAAAAGGAAGCTTTGCGTTAAACCCTTAGCTCCATGCATGCCCTCATATCCTGATGGGAATGCGTGAGGAGACAGTCCTGGGAAGGCTTTACAAGGAGCCATTCCTAGCCTTCATTTCACATACGGCTGGGCTGCTGGCTCTTTTTGTTTCACATCTGTGCTGGAATACAGCTCAAGAAAAATACAGCAACGTAAAGAGCTGAGGAGATGAGTTTGCGGTGCTGTGAGTAATGATGTGAGCAGGCGGCTGCCTGGCCAGGGTTCCCCTTCTGACCTGCTCTCCTGGCTGCGCACAGGCATTTCCCTGCTCTGCTCCGGTGCTCATCTAACATTACACAACTTCTTCTCTCCAGAGAAAGGTCTCGAGGCTCTGAGCATTTGGAAAAGCAGCTGGGGTTGCTGATCTGGGTTTCCAAAGCTGGATCGTATGGTCATGCAGTGGCCAGGATGCTGGGTTTCTGTGCAAATGATTATTCTATTTCTCTGGCTTAAAATGCAGGGGTTTAGTCCAAAGGCTTTTTTTTTTTTCCTCCTTTCTGTCCTCTCTCTCCATTTTCTTTGCTGACAAGGAGCTACTGCTAGACCATGGGTTGGAGAGGAAAGGAGATCCAGCAGTAGTGAGATGATGGTTAAGTTCTCTGCTCTGGCACTGACAGAAGTTGAACTGGGCTTGAATAAAGCTTAGGACTTTACACACAGGAGGAATTTTCCTTTCTCTTACACCCTTACCTGACTATCACCAGCGAGCTGAACCTGAAGGTGTGTTACAAGCCCACTCGGTGTACCCTATATTGTTTGCTCTCTGCTCACTGTACATATGCATATCAGACTCCAGAGGCTATGTGAGATAGGTGTGCTGGGTCCAGGGAATGCCTCTTCCCAAGGTAAAAGCTGTCATAGCTGCTTTCTGGAGCAGCGTCTGGGCTGCAATATACGTAGGGACCACAGTGTAACTAAAATAGAGCCCAAACTGGGATGTAATTCTTTCTGGGCTGTGCAGTAGTGAAGTCCATTGCTTTTGTTGCAGACTGAAAGAATGTGATGACACGTCTGTCGCTGTGCAATACTGTCAGGCACAAAATGCATCGCAGGAAGGGGTGAGGGGGGAGAAGAACCATAAATGTTATGTCTCATTTAAGTAGCACAGTCTCCTCAGTTGTTAAACAGTGGCCTGAAAAACAAGTGGGTGGTTTTAGTCCAAGGTCAGTACAAAGATATTGGAAAGTTTTTCTCCTTTTGATTACTGGAAAAGTTGTGTTGGAAATGCAGGGGAGAAGATATGGCTGCTGGTCTTTTAACACTTGCATTGCCACTCTGTTCAGCTTACCTTGCTAATAAGGCTGAAGTTATTTGATAGTCCGGGTTAGTATTTTGAGGCCTTATGAGGTCCCCCATGTTAGGTGCTAAATGATCAAAGAACATAGGAAAACATTTGCCCAAGGATATTACCTGTGAAATTCTGAAAGCAGCCTTTATTTCCACTGTAGAGATGCCAGAAATAGAAAAGGAAGGTTATTTGGCACCCTTCTTCAGGAATGGGCCTTCCTAATCAAGGTGATAAGCTATGATCTGAAGAGGTTCTCCAAGTCTGTCACTTCCCAGCAGTGCTGTTCTGCAAGCAGCCCATGCTCTGCCACAGTGAGGTGGCTTGGGGTGACCCTTTCTCCATGCTGTGAACTAAAGACAGCGGGTATACCTGTGCAAGCAGCCTCCTTGGAAAGTAGATATCCAGGCAAATGGTGTTTCAGGGCTTCTCAAACCTTGCCAGCAGTGCTAAAAGACTCTCTCCTGGAACAGATGACACCAGTTCCCCGGGAGTTACTGTGAGATAATAGGAATCTTTTTAACTCTCTCCCTAGGAGAGATTACACAATTCGGGAGAGAGAAGCAAGCATGCTGTGAATGGAGAGTGAAGCTCTCCACAGGTCTCCTCAGTGGCGTTAAATATTAGAAAATTTAATGCTGTATTATTCAGGCATGCATTTGCTAGGGATCTGGCTTTGTTTGGGAGGACAGAAGGGATGGGGTGTATTCATTAGAATATCACGGACTTTGTTACCCTGTGGTGGAGTGAGCCAGCTAAAAATGCTGTTTTTTAACTAAGCTAATCCCTCAAGTGTTGGTAAGTGGCAGTTGTACCATATGCAAAGGTAGTGCCACGGCCTGCAGAGCTGTGCGTAGGCCTCAAGGGCAGAATGGCCTTGCCAGCCACAGCAACCCTATGCTTGCTCCACAGCCCTGGGCAGTTCACTTAGGTAGGATCCAGTTTCAAATGCAGCTTCTGACAGTTGCTTTTTGGCATGCCTCGGTTTGTAGGTGCTGAGCTTGAAGATGCTTAACGAGAGGATGATGTGCCAAGTATCTCAGAGCCCTGTGGAGGGCTGGGGGTTCTCCCAGCCTCTTGCTATGACTGGGCAAAAGAGGAGGCTAAGAGGCTGTGTGCTGAAATGGTTTTGGTCGAGCTATATCTATTAGGAGAGACACTAGAAAAGAATTCTCTCCACAGTACAACTCAGCCAGCTGGACCCCCAGTGTGGATGCAGTAATACATGCTCTGTGAGTATTGTACAAGCAGAACAGCTTCCTGGTTGACTGTAGCCATTCCCCCAGAGGGGATACAGGCAGACCAGCGTGGCAGCCAAAGCTGGTGACAGCATGAGGAAGTGGGCCCATGAGTGCCAGAGCAAGAGTGCTCCAAACAGCTGCTTCACTTTGCACATACCCCCTTACTCTGAGCACGCAAGCAGCAGATAAGATGAAAGTGGGTCCCACAGCAGCATGGATGTTCTTGGGAGAGAAACTTGGCAGGAAAGCTCTGTGAGTTGAGGGTAGGAAGGCACTGAAACAATTTATTTCCTTGGGAACTGCTCCACTTCACACAGTACGAAGTTGAGAGACTGGGCTCAGATCTAGACCACACAGATGTAGAAGTCTCCACTGAGTAAAGCCTAGGAATGGAAGCTGTACTGTTCTTGCACCCCAGAGAGCAGTCCCTGGAGTAGCTGGCTGAGGACAACATGAGGATTGAGAACGCTGGGTGACTTCTCTGCTCCTTGGTGCAGGCAAGCGCTTTGCTGAAAGCCCCTTGGGTAGGTAAGGGCAGACTGGGCTCATCGGAGCTCTGGGCATTGAGTTTCTTTTTCCCATCAGGAAAGAAGGGCTGCTGTCTCCATGCTCCGAAAGCTAAGGCTGTGGTTACCTGCAGTGTCGTGACTAGAGTGTGGCTGTAGAACTGGTTGTTGTCTATTACGCCAAGAATCATGTTGTCCAAACCTAAACAATAGCTGTAACTGTATCTGCCGCATAAGCACAGGTCAGGGCCAAGGCTTCTCAACGCCCCCGTGATGAGTTCACCTGAGAGTCCCCGCGTTGCAAAGGCAATGTGCTGTTGGGACTTGTTCTCTGCTGGGAAATTTTGCAGAAACCCAGAATTAAAGGTGCCTTCCGCTGCCTTGGCTGGATACACACCTTGGTGCTGATTCATTCTGCCCCTCCTGGTGGGAAAGAGGCGAGGTGGCTAGAGGTGGAAAGCCGGAGAAAATTGGATGGCTCTTCCCATGCAAGAAACATGACAGATTGCCGATGGGACAAGCTTAGCTTCCTGTTCCACTTGTGGTTGCACAGCCAGAGCAGGGAAAAGCGGGAAGGGCTGGGCAAGACTTGGAGGAAGATGGGTGAAAACAGGCTGTGAAAAAGATGAGACATTTCTATCTTAGCGGAGAGTATTTGCTGCAGGTTCTTGTCTTTGGGAAGAGTGGGACAGTGTGTGGCACAGTTACAGGCTAGCCAGCATGTACAGTAAGGGCTGGAGCAAGGCTTTGCTCCATCATGGAAGCTTCACCAAGGTTCCTGGTGAATCCCAAGCACAGAATCTCTCTAGGTTTGCAGACTCTGATGACAGCAGCTCCGCCCAGGTGGCCTTGTGTGCAGAGACGTCAGCAGGGCTGGTGGAGCTGACTGGTGGAGCGGTGACCTCAGATAAAGATCTGTAGTTTAACGTACTGGTGGAGGCAGTCAGGCATGGAGGCTTTCTGGTTCAGCTCAGGGGCCTGTGGCAGGGAGATTCTCTGCCAGATTCCCCTCTGCTTGCTCTTTCTCCATTCATACCTCCCTTTCCCCATCTTTCTCTCACTCCCTCCATCCCCTTCCAAAGAGCTGTCCCAGTGAAGATGTTTGCAGGCATCTGTGAGGGGTGCACGGGCTAAGCCTATAAATCAGCAAGCACACAGAGGTAGGTGGATAAATATTTAGATTAGCCGAGCAGTAGCACTAGGTCACTCACTGGTGAAATGGGACCAGGTAATACAGTAAGGTGCTCCGAGGGAAATGACAAGTACGGCACTGCTTGCAATCTGCTGCATGTAGCTGAGTGTGGTTGTGCCTTTTTTTTTTTTTTTTTCCTGGTGCAAAACATGACAGTCCATATTTGCTTTCCTCTTTGTTAGACTCAACTCTTGACTGTGTAAAGCAAAACACAATTAAATCCAATAAGTTGAAAAATATGGCAAAGTTGGCCATTGGTTTTGATCTACTCCCCCTTGGGTCTTGCTTTTTGGGGGAGCTCAGAGCAGACCGCCTTCAATAGAAAGTGGCAGGGATACGTAGTTGCGAATGAGGCTTTTCCCAGCAGTGCCCATGTCTGGGTGGGAGTTCTCCTCGTGAGAGTTGTCAAAAATCAATAAACCAGCAGTAATTTCACTAGCACTTTTTGGTAACTGTGGCATCTGAGCTGGATTTGGAGATGTGTTAGAATGCCTGTCAGAAGCTCTATATGAAGATGCCAGAATTATTGACCACAGCAGAAAAGACGGTCAGCTGCAGCTGATCATAATGGCTTCCTTCTGGCCTTAGCAATTTATGATTTTCATTTCTGTTCCACATGCTGTTGAGTCCAGAAATTAGCAATTTGTTTGCCAGAATAGCAGTTGTTTGGAAGCAAGTGAGGGAAAGCAGCAGAGGGAAATTGGGACTGCTGGCCCTAAGTAATGCATAGAGATAATGGTTACATGAGATTTGTTAATGGAGATAGGTGCAGGTTTTGCCTGTGCACAATCCCGTCTTGCTAAAAGCTCACTGGTGAGCTGAGGACTTTTGCTGTAATAAAGACGTGTGATATTTTTAGTTGATGGTGGATGGAAGCTGTGACCAGCTGCCCTGAGAGGGCTTCAATTACAACTCAAAGATAGAAACCTGCAGGAGTAAAATGGGCCTCATGTGGTATGTAACGTGGATTCGGATATGGTTTCAGCCGCTTTGGTCCCTCTGCCTAGCTCTTCCTAGGAGGGACAGCCTCCATTCCCAGTCGTCCTGGTACTGTGCCACAGTGGGGTTTCTGGACTGTGTCTGTGCTTCCCTTTCTTCCGTTCTGCCCTCATCCTTTAGCCTGTGCTTATCACTTTTCCAGCCCTCTCCCCTTTGCCTTTTGGTCCCACATTGGCCCCTAGCAGGATGAGCCATGTTGCAGTAACAGGAAGAGCAATAACCCTGTTATTAACCCTGATAACAACATTCTCTCTGATACGGGGGGAACATGCGTACTTTGGCTGCTGCATTGACATGTTTTACTCCTTTAGGCATTTGAAAGTGAAACACTAAAAGACAGTTTCCCTGGGGAAGTGGAATTGGGTTTTAGATTTCCCCTTCCCTTGCAGGTCACTGCAGCCTGACTGAGTGAAACGTTGCACCGAGCCCTGCTCAACTAGGGGCTCCAGGCCTTTCTCCTGGAGGGGTGTGTGGCCACAGCAGGATGTTTACTGAATGAAGGGCAGCAAAAAAGAAGCAGCCTTTGAGCAGAGTCTACACATGTGGCAGCTTTCCCTGTGTTGAGAGGAGAACCCCAAGTGGTTGATTTGATGAAGAGCATCTCCTCTTGGAAGAGGACAAGACTCCTGAGACTTGCATCCTCTCTTGTAGAGGACAGACAACTGCCAGCTATTTTTGGGAGCCATGGATATGGGATGTGTATTGGCACAGGACAGCTTTCTGTCCCTGACACAGTGGGATTGCAAAAACCTTTACTCCTTTACAGACAGCAGTAATTAGGCTGTGAGGTTGGGTGGGATTGAACCTGGGACTACACTTCTTGGTTCAAATAGCAGAAGTATGAAACCTTTGAATTTGTTCTTTTAGATGGAGCTGTTCTCTGTGACCTGAAGCCTGTTCACCGATGCCAGAAATCTAGGACTTAAATGCAGTGATTTTTTTTTTTTTCCCCAGGAGGTGAAGATATTTCGTGCCTTAATCTTAGGGGAGCTGGAGAGGGGCCAGAGTCAATTCCAAGCGCTCTGCTTCGTCACGCGGCTTCACCGCAACGAGATCATCCCCAGCGAGTCTATGGCCAAGCTGCGGCAGGTAAGATGCAGCCTGGCAGCTGGCCTCAGTGCAAGCTCCATCTTCCAGTCTATCCATGGACTGGAATGCTGTCCTCCCTGTATACCCTTCCCAGGCAGCTGCTCAATTGCTCAGCCCAAAAGCTGGGCCAGCTTTTGATCACCCCTGCTGCTTAAGGGATTTAGTATTAAGTTAATTTCATTAATAATAATGATCAGGATCCACTAATAAGCTAGATGGAAGTAGGATTTAGTTCAGACTAGGCAGTGTTAAGTGGGAAGTGGATGCCTGGGGCAATCACCATAAAAAACCCCCCTAAAGATTACTTAATGAGGCAAGTACTAATCTGGCACCAGCCATCAGGACAAAGCCTTGATAAATGAGCACGGGCAAATCAGTTATCAGTTCAGAATTGCCAAGAAGTTGTGTAAGTGCCTTCTGTACAAATAGGATGCAGGTGCATTTTCTCGGGAATTTGCACACCTTCTTACATTGGCATGAAGTCATGGTATCCTGTGTGGGATAATTTGTTGCAATGAGGATTCAGATTTTTGTGTTTTTTATCCTTTCTAGAAAAACCCCAGGACAGTGCGGCAGGCCGAGGAGGTTCGGGGCCTGGAACATCTCCGCATGGACGTAGCTGTCAACTTCAGCAAAGGTGCCCAACTGAGCTCTCACATTCACAATGTCTGTGCAGAGGCCAAAGAAGCCATTTACACTCGAGAGGAAGATGTGAAATTTTGGCTGGAAAAAGGTACTAGTTCCTTTATGCTTGGTGGGATCTCTCCTGTTGGGCTACAGGTGATCTGCACAGATCCCTTGGTGTTGTCTTTCAGCAGCAGCACCCTGAACAACATCTCTGTGCTTCTTCCCCCAGGGGTGGATGGCTCCATGTT
Source organism: Tinamus guttatus (assembly GCF_059628265.1). Classification (NCBI taxonomy): domain Eukaryota; kingdom Metazoa; phylum Chordata; class Aves; order Tinamiformes; family Tinamidae; genus Tinamus; species Tinamus guttatus. Next base: position 666,487 of record NW_028288627.1, on the reverse strand, counting down.
CGAGGTCCTGCCTCAGACTTCAGACCTCCCTGACCTGCAGCGCTGCAAGCTGTGCACAGACCGCTGGAAACCCTGCATCTGCAGCTACTCGCTCAGCATCGAGTGGTACCCGTGCATGCTCAAGTACTGCAAGACTCGGGATGCTGGGGGCAAGGTTTCTTCTTATAAGTGCGGCATCCGCAGCTGTCAGAAGGGCTACACCTTTGATTACTATGTGCCGCAGAAGCAGCTGTGCCTGTGGGACGAGGAGACCTAGCAGTGCCGGGTCAGGCCTTTTCAAGGGGCAGTTTATTTGCCTTCTGCCCCCCCTTTTATGATTCTAAGGGGCATCCTGGAGTTGGCCGCTCCAAAGAAGGAATATGTTCTGCAGAGGTGCCTTGTACGAGGAGAGCTTTGTGTGTGCCTTTCCTTCTGGCCCCCTGCAAACCCTCTCCCCACCTAACACTGCCTCATACTGTGATAAGCAGCTTTAGCTCACTGCGTGTTAATGCTCTCCTGACAGCTGCCAGGAGAGGCTGCCTCCTGGAAGGAGTGAGACGTTTCTGGGAGAAAGGACTGGAAGGGGCTGTGTTTTGCCCTGCTCTAGACTTAGCACATGTGAAGGGGGGCAGCTCTGATAACAGGCATCAGCCTTGAAGCACCCTAGGGGTGGTCAGGGTAGAGAAAGAAGTGGTCTTGACAACCTGAGTTGTCAAACATTCCTAACGCCGAAGAAGCCCCTTCACTGATTTTTGCCACCTCCTGGTGATGTAACAGCAATTCCCAATGGGAAAATAGCTAATTTATGGGACCATATACTCAAATAACAAAGGTACGAAACTTACCCAAAGCAAGAGCCTGCCCATAGCTTTTTCTAATATCTGGATGTTATATCCTTCCTGTGGCTAGAAGTTAGAATAGAGGGATATATCCCAGCAATTACTTATACACCTAAAGGGCTGTTGAATAAGGCTCCATCTAAAACCCTGTGTAGACTAGTTAAGGCCCAACTTTTTGTGTTGGTTCAATGACTCTCCCACTAAGAAAGAAATGTGCAGAAATTGATGGGTGCCATCATAATGTTATGGTTGTGAGCAGGGGGAGGACAATCCCAGGTGAGGTTTGCACCGTTCTTTGGAGGATCAAGATGTTGGTCTGCCTGGCTTAGAGCAGAGGACCAAGGGCCAGGGCTCCTCAGGTTTATGTGCTACTCTGCCAGCTACTCACAGTAAGCTCTTAGGTATTGTACTGCTTTGCTGTGCCTTGGTTTCCCTTACATATAAAACAGCGATGACCCTGATGCTGACCTTGGCTCTGTTAAACACCTGGAGGGCACCAGCCCAAGAGTGCTCCTGGCTTACTGTCCAGTTCCTGTGTCCTCTTTCATTCGGGTCAGAACAGCCCGCAAGGTGACAGAAAGGCTGCTGGGGTCATTTTGAACCCTGGTACCTTGTGGTGAAAAGCCCTCACTGTGTGCCTTTTTGCCTAAAATTCAGGATATTTTTTGACAAAAAAAAAAAAACCCAAATCTTACATTTGGTCACAACTATTTTTGTACTGATCTCATGGGGGGAGGGTGGGGGGAAAAGGGAAAGGTATTTTAATATTGTGACATGAAGTAAAACACACTTGAATAGTTTTTTTCTAAAGCAAATTATTTATCATTTGTAAGGTAAATAAACTGATTTTTTTAAAAGCATCCCTTACCTCAAAGACTCTTTGTCATAATCTCAGTGCCATCCAATTGATTGGGCTCTTGGTTAAGAGTTGTTTTCTTATGGGTAGATCTTGAGCTTGTCCCCAGGACACCAGAGACAGGTATAGGGAGAAGATGAGGGGAGGGAAGCATCCTGCTGTTCAGAATGACCCCAGCTCTCATCCATGTATTCCTTGATCTCAAGAATACCTGGCCCCTTGATAGAGGGCAATTTCAGCTGGTCCGAAGCAAGTGTGGAAGCTCTGAGCCCCAGGCCCAGGGAGAAGAGAGGCTGGCAAGGGGAATGGAGAGTGCTCCAGGGAACGGGCAGCGGGGCGCCTCCTTCTCTCCCCCAGGCTCCTGTGAGGCTACACTGTTCACTTGTGCAGCTGCAGTTGGTGTCTGAAGGCTTGTCTGAGCAGCAGCCTCAGTGAAATGTCCCCTCTGTATCCCTCTGCTGCTCTAACTGAGGAGGGATGACATCTTCAGCCCTTTTGGGCAATTCAAAGCTCTGCAGGAAGATATGTGGAGTGCTGATTCCCCCTAGTGAGGTGAATGCAGAGATGAGGACTCCTGCAACCTCTGTCCTCCTGTGTTTGAGCTTCCAGAGCAACTCCCTCTTCTCAGAGTGATTTTTGAAGGGGTTTTTCAGTACATAGTCCACACTTTGAGTACAATGGTCTCTGCTGGCTTGTCTCCTGCCTCCTGTTAGCCCCAGTTAAGTTCAGCTGTGAGCAATGAAGGAGGGGAGCTGCAGGGGGCCTGTGAGACCTTCTCTCAGGACCCCCTGAGTAGCCTTTTTTTTTTTTGCTAGTTGTTTCCTGCCTGGGCTGCTAGGAGGGTCATGAGAGCTGCTGGGAGCATTTGGATATTGTTCCAGATGGCTGGGTGCACTTACTGTGTGACAGTGAGGCTCTGGGCTCCTGCACCCCTTACAAGGGGACAGAGTACCTCCTTGACTAGAGTATTAAGGCATAAGAGTATAAGAGTATGTGCCAAGCAAGCGAAGTAATGATGGGCAGTATATGCTGAGTTCCACTCAGTAGTGGTTTCTGGGTTTGCAGGGTGCACTCCAGCAGTGCTGGCTTTGGAGGGGCCAGGGCATGTCCCCACGGTGTGCTCAGTTGTAGCCCCACTGAGCTACCTGCACTGAGAGGGAGCTGGTGCCCCTGCTTTCCCAAAGCTTTCCCAAACCTGGCCTGAGGCTCGCCTGGGCCATGGCAAGGTCCCTAGCAGCACGTTGCATTTCCGGAGCTGCTGCAGTGCAGATTTCCCATCCTCCACAAGTGGGTGCTGCTGGATCGTGTCCGTGCTCCAAGAGAGAAATGCTGGTAAGGTCCCCAGGGGAAAGCACTTGTGGTAGAGCTTTCTGCAGGCTGGAAAAGACAGTGAAGGTGATGCACGGCTCCAGGATTGAGGGGTGTGTGTGTTTCACACACTAATTTACAGCTAGGTATCTTAATCCCTGAAAGATCTCATTATCTCCCCGTCCTTGCCAGAAAGGAACTGCACTGCAGTACATTTGCCTTTCCAAGGGAAAAATCCTTTTTGATGCACTTAAACAATACCCTTGTAAAGCAGCTGTTGCAGGTGGAGACAAGGGGGACTTCTTGGCAGAGGAGGATGCTGCAGCAAGCCAGGAGAGCTCATGTAAATCCCTGCTGTTAGCAAAAGCAGTAGGGGATTTTGTAACGTCTTTCCGCAGTCTGTGCTTGCAGGGCCCTTCTGAAAGGCCATGCTCCATAAATTAAGCTCTATCTGCAGAGATTGTCTTCCTCCAAGAGGGGAATAAACTGGTAGCAATAGCAGAGTAATAGTCACATATAATGAGGATGAGAGTAGATGGGTCATTAATTGATGCCCTTGGGGGAAAAAAGAAAAACAATTAGCTGACCTTTGGCAGCAGCATACCTGCTGGCATCCAGGACAGATCGCCTCTTGGCAGGGTTAAAGCAATCTGCCTTTGCCTGGAAAAGATGGTCTTATTTCTACAGCAGAAAGGACTGCTGCTCCTTCGATACTTCGCCTGTATTTTCTTCCAGCCAGTGGCAGCGGTGTTTCAGGTAGGTTAGGAGGTGCAGTCTCTCCTGTTTGTATGAACGGTGCTAAAGCCCAGGGCACCCTGATGAAAGGCTTTTCTCTCACAGCAAACTGCTGAATCCTTCTTGTTATTTTTCTTTCCATTCCATTTTTTTTCTCCTGTTGCATTGATCACAAAATGCTAGTCCAAAAAAGCAGATCTCACCAGCTCTGGTACAGGCCTGGGCTCACCTGAGGATCCCCAATTGCCTTTCGGAGGCACTTGCAGGGCCAGGAGAGGGCAGTGCATCCCTGTCTATGTGCCAGGACAGCCTCCTGGATGGAGGATGCAGGATGTCCAGGGGATCCCTGTCCAGCACGGGTCCAGACCCTGGAAGTCAGGTACAGGCCATATATTTCTGCAGCAAGGGAAGAACACCAGGGAGCTGAAGGGGTGGTATTAAGTGAAATAACCAGCCACCACGAACTGATGAACAGCATGAGCTGATTCGGAGCACGGGAGGCTCCCGTTGCCCCTCAGCCTTGCCAAGGCCTTTGGCGCCCGGTTGTGCCCCAGAGGCCCTTTGGGCCGGGCAGAAGCCAGCACTGAATCCCCATGCCTGACGCAGGGAGGACGCCTGACCACGTCATCCTTCGATGTGGGGAAAACCCAGGCATGCTGAAGCTGCTAGGGGAGAGCACAGCAGCTGCCCCGGTGTGCCCACATTCAGCCTGGGCTCTGCCAGGCATCAGTGGCAGGAGGCCAGCTCCCGGAGCAGCTCGAAACAGGATATCTGTGCAAACCTCCCCGTGTCCTCTGCTTCCTGGAGTGCCTCTGAAATCTCCCTTTCCTTCCCCATCCCACAGACGTCCGTGTGACCCCAAGCATTCTTGGGAACTTCCCCTCCTCTCTGCTTTCCCCCTCCACTTTCCTCCTCCTGTTCCTGGGTAGACCTTCTCTTCACACATCCACCCTTTCTTTGCAGCACATCTCCCTCTCTGGAGGATTTCCTTTCTGACCGTGGAAGCCAAGAGCAAGCACTTCAAGGCCATAACACCAGACTGGGTTGGAGGTTAGGCCCGGAGAGCCTGCCCGCCCGCCCACCCATCTCTTCAGAGAAACCTGTCTTTCCAGGGAGGGAGAGCAGCATGTGGGAAAGCCGAGAGCCCTGGAACGTGAATTAGCCAGAAGGAGATGAATGTGCGATAGCTTGTACCTGGCAGCTGCCGATGGAGCCTGTTAACGCTTTCAGGATAGGTTTGAGCAGTGCCAGAGCTTCGTGCGGGCGTCCTGCTACCTTGAGTAGTGCCCAGGAGGGTCGAGAGCCACCGGTGTCTGGGTCCAGGGGCTTGGCTCGGTCCCTGCCACAACATGGGGCTGGCAGGTGGCCCCTGGCAGCTACGTGTAGCAGGAGCCTGCCCTAGGTTTGGGGTTTTCTTTCCCTATGCCTCCCCTGGAAGTGAGTTAAATGCTGCAGCTTTAAGCAATGTGGAACCCTTTGTGGGGGGCTCACAGCGCAGAGCCCAAGCCAGGGACCACCACCCCCATGCCCTAGCCCTAGCTCTGCCCCGATGTTCAGCAAGGCCACAGGGCCCTCCTGCTCACACCTCCCCTCTCATGCCAATGGGCTCCTATGGGGTCGGTTGCTGTTTGGCTTTGGCGTGTGGCACCCACAGACCGATGGGCTCTGGAGAACTGAGTGGGCACAGTCGAGGCGAAGGCCAGGCTGGCGGCCCTGTGCCCCTGGCCGCCCACTGCTCGCCCGGGCCTTCCTCACTGCAGGCCCCATGCGGCCGGCGCTGGGCTGCAGCCCCCCGCATCGGCTCTGCTCGCTGCGGCCTCCGTGCGCGCCCGCCGCCTCCCCAGCGCGCCCCACGCCCTGGTAGCGCTGCAGGGACTCATCCGCTCCCCAGTTACTAATATGCAAATGGCGCTTTTGCATGGGCCCGGCGCCAGGCTGCTGGGTGCCGGGGCACCCGCGGGAGGCGGAGGTGGGGCGAGGCGTGGCGCCGCGCCGCGTGCTCGCCCGGCCCCGCATGGCAACGGGCAATGGGGATCTAGGTCCCGTGGGGAGCGGACCCACGCCCGGTTCCAGCGGCAGCGGGTGGCCGAGGAGGGAGGGCAAACTGGCAGCCCCTGGCAACCTGGGGCTCGCGGCAGGAGGCTGGGCGCACCGCGGGTTCCCCCCCGCCGGCAGGATGGTGAACCTGGAGTCCGTGCACGCAGGTACGGGGCGCGCGGGTACACGGGCAGGCGACGCGACGGCTCCGCTTCCCGCGCACCTAACCCGCGACGGCTCCGCTTCCCGCGCACGTAACCCCACTGCCTTCCCGCTCTCCCCACGGAGCTGCCATGGACAGCAACATCTTTGGAGCTTGCGTTCCCACCTGGGAATGGATGCGGCCCTGGGATGGCAGAGGCTCGCTGGTGTTGCCGGGCCTGATGTGGGCTGAGGAGCCGGGAATCTGGTTCTCCTGGAAAGCCTGAGCTGTGAGGTTGGGCTCAAGGCTGGAGCCGGGAGAGGGCATGAGTGCATGGAGGGATGCAGGCAGGGTGGAAGGTGTATGCGAGCATGAGAAAGTATCGGTGGAGGGAAAGGAAGGGAGCTCAGGGCTGCAGGAGGACCAGCTGAGCAGTGAATGAATGGATGGAGGATACTTGCAAGGAGAGAGATGCTTTACAGGCGTTGGGACGCTGAGGTGGTCCCGCATTTCCTTCCTGCAGATGTTCCTGCTGCGGATAGCCAGACAACTGGGACTGTCACTGCCATCCCCCTGGCATGTGGAGCTCGGGCTGGCCAGGATTGTGGGGATTGAGCTCCTGCTCTCTGCTCACCCCGCGCTGGAGGGGAGGGACCGTGCCACGGGTGGGCTGTGCTACCACGGCTGCAGGGACAGACAGATCCTCCCCTGCCACCCGGGGCACTGGGGACCTGCGCATGGAGCAGACGTGTGCTCTCCCTAGGCCGTGCACATCCATGAGTCCAAAGGCAGTGGCAGGCAGCCCCAGGCCTGCCAAAGTGGCCAAACCCTGGGCTTTGTGGCCACCTCGCAGCCTCGGCCGGGGTGTCGTGGGGCTGGTGGGACCGGCTCGGCGTGGGAGCCCGTCTTGTCCGAGCATCTGCCCCGGGCGTGCGTGCGTGGCGCCTCTGCGGGCTGCATCCCCCGGGCTCCTATCCGCCCACCTGTGCGCCTCGTGGACGCCGCTTTCCTCCCAGCAGCTCCTGGATCGATCCGTGTCCTGTGCCGGAGCCAGGGCAGCGCTCCACTGTGGATTTGGCCAGGGGCTGCCCTGTGAACTGCCTCCCCCAGCCACCCTCCGCACCGCGCACCAGCGACACCCAGACCTTGAGCAGCCCCGTTTTTTGAGGCGGGCTTGCCTCGGTGCTCAGGTCAGAGCAACTGCTAGGAATAAGGGCTTGGGAAAGCTTTATTTGCTGACACCATTTGTTTCAGCAAAAATAGAGATGCAGATATATCCCTGGAGAAGTGTCTGCGCTGGCAGAGTTTCTTTGGTCTGGGTGAGGAAACCAGCCTCCCCTATTCCTGGTGCGCTTGCTAGCTGAGGAACAGCAGCACATTTTTAATATGGACTAGGCCACAGTGGCGGCTCCTAATGGGTCTGTGGTTAGGAGTTAGGCAGGCCTAAGTTGCATTATTTTTCCCAGAGTTTTTTTTTATTAGCCTGCTTATTCCCTGTGTGGTGGCTGCCTTGCAAAGCTGTATAGTAGAGCCTGTGTTTGGTTGCACTCTTGCAGCCAGTTTTGTCTGAAAAGTTGTTGGATGCAGGGGTTCATATCCAGCTGGGTTTTAGCACTTTCTGCTCTAATTATAGTGCAGGACCCTTTGGTATTACCCTTATCTTGGCTGCATTTATATCATATCAGATGGTGCTTCCCTCCTAAATCTGTTCCCTGTGCTCAAGGACCGCTGCTGCAGTTTGTTCCCCACGAATGTACAAAAGCTGGTGAGATTGCAGACATTAAGGTCTGCAGGGTTTTATCAGAAGGATTTTATTTTTCCTCCTGTTTTATTCCCTGTGGTAGGTTATTGCACTTCACATGTGTGAGCGAATCACCAGGGTGCTTTTTAGTGCCCGGCTCCCAGAGCAAGAGGTTCAAGAGCCCCCAGGCAGCATATTGCATGATGCGCAATCGGGCTGCAGCTGCAGCCGCTCCACTCCCCCACACAGATTAGAATGAGCACAGGGGCTGATTTCTTGCCCCTGCTGCAGAGGAGCAGGTTTGTTAAGGCTGAAGGGCTCCAAAGGAGTGCTGAGGGGGCCATGAATCCAGCCCTTCCAGAGGGAGAAAGAGCCTTCCTGCTTGCTCTTGTTCTCCTCTCTTTTCCAGCAGTCACTGGTCGGACCACTTTCGCTTGCTTCGTGCCTGTAAGATGCTCACTGGTGTGGGGAATTTGATTAAAAACTACGTGCAACATTTCATTTTAATAACATATGCGTTCATTCATTGATTTGTGTGCCTGCACTGAAAGCTATGTTAAATTCTTTTAAACTTGCAGGTTTTCTATTTAAAGCAAACACCAAACTTCTGTAACGCCTAAATTTTTTTATTTTATGAGGACTTGGCTTTTTTTTTTTTTTTTAAAGATTCTTTTTGGCAACAAGCAAAGCTTTGTGCTTTGTAGGCTGCCTAGGTTAGGGTCCTTTGGCAATATTACAAGATAACTAGATGTTTATAGCTGATGATAATTACTCTTTACTACAGTAGAAGTGCTTAGAAGCCCCATTAAATGTTCAAGTCTTAATTGGGGAGGATTACTTCAAAAGAAACTGTTTTCTTTCTCCTTTTTTCCTTCCTCCTTAATACAATGTAAAAAAGAAAAGTTCCTAAAGTATGTGAATGTTTCTGCATTCCTCCTTTAGTATAAAAATCTTGTCTTCTTATTTTCTTTTTTATCCATCTGCTGAGGAAAGTTTCACTCTTCCAAATTCGAAGTTCTTCAGTTTGGACCAAAGAATAGGGAATTTCCATTTGGTAGCTGCAAATTTCAACAGGAAAAAATATCACTTGTCCTCTTCAGTGCTAGGAACAGAAGGAAATAGCTATAATAACTTATAGATTTCTTCTCTTTCTTTTGGCTGCATGGAAATAATACAAGGTGCGTGCTGGAAAGAGGAAAAGGGTTGCATGATGCCTTTAAAAAGGCTTCCACCTGCCTTTTCTGCCCCAGTAAAACCACAGCAAACACTCGCCCAGTTTCCACACAGTTGTTATTACCCGATGCAAATCGGATGACTTTTGTGGCAGGGATTGGCTGCAGGAAGTGTATGCAAATTACTTGGTCCTTTATAAAAAAAAAAAAAAAAAGTGTTTTTTTTTTTTTCTTCCCCCCACAACTAGACTGGAAAGAGTTAAAACTCCCATGCAAAGGGAAGAAGAAGGTGAAGGGGTGTCCATCTGAATTTGAATATTCTTCCTCCTTTCCCTGACTTTGCCTCCTCTACGGAGTGGCACGATCTGTGTAAAGTTGACTATTCCCACCCTTTTCTTGCAGCTGTCCCCGAAGGCGAGCGTGGCCCAGGGTGTGGTGGCAGTCATCACTTCAAGGGTAAATGACCTATTTTTTGGCATTGATAAGGAGGGAAGGAGATACCCCTGTGCTTGATGGCGGAGTGCAGCTAGCACGCGGTCCTGCCTGAGCCATCCCTATGGCAAAGGGGGAGATGGGAAAGCTGGGAGGGCTCCAGCCACTAAAGGGGTGGTAGTGGGGGACGGTGTCCTGACGAAGCCTCGAGAAAGGAGCCACACCAGCTAGCTGGTTGGGGACCCTGCCGAAAGTCCTGGGGAGAGGCCAGGGAATGTGGGAGGGCTCCCAGTGCTCATCCCTCTCGTGCTCTGCATGGGAAGTGGATGGTGCAAAGGGTGAGGAAGAAAAACAGTAAACTGAGGTGGGGGGAAAGGAGTGAGGGGGATGCAAAGAGCAACAGGAGGGAAAGTGCATTCTCGGAGCTGATGAATATTCTAGTGACTGTGTTGAGGAATCAGGAATTTGAAAGTCTGATGGTTCATTATAATTACACATTCATTTGTGCTGTTTAGTGGAAGCCACATGTGCCTGTTGCCTGGGACTGTGACCTGTTATTAAAATCAGTTGTGCCTCCTTTTCCAGAGATCAAGATGAGCGGTGATGCGGCAGACTCCACAGACACTCGGCATGAACCCGACCAGGTGGAGCCAGGTAAGGAGAGCCAGGACAAGGGGCCAGATGGGGAAGTCGTGACGAGGGAGGGGATGGAAAAGGGGAGCACGGGTGTGGGAAGTTGCTGTCCGTGCTCTGCTTGGCTCTCGCTGCTATCACCCTGCGCTCCTGCAAGAATGTGCTCTGGGCTAGCATTGCATTCGTATCTTGATCAGCGTGCAAGGTCGGTCTGTACCAGCAATGAAGGATTCAGTTCTTTGGCTGTCCTGAGGTTAGAGGTCCAGTTTTCTTCCAATGTGGAAAGCTGAAGAACAGGGTGTTGCTCTAAAGGGATGGCACTGGCACTAGCGTTGATCTCTGCCAGGTTAGCTACCAAGACCAGCAGTGCCATAGTGTCATTTGCACCATGATCAGCCGTTGTTCTTGTCGCTTGACTGCCACTGCTTGCAGTGGGCCTGCAATGCAGGACCTCTAGGATATAATGGCACAAAAAGTCAGGGTCAGGGTCATTTCCAGGCAAATAAACAGCAGTTAGGAAAACAAGCTGTTTTAGCACCCGTTAGGCTGTAACAAATGCACATTGCCTGAAGAGGTGAGACTCATCTCCAGGCTCCTAGAGAAACTGGCAAAAAAAAAAAAACCCACATTGCTCTCAGAGTAATGCAGAACTTTTAACTTGGCTGGCAGGGAGGAGTGTGCAAAAGGAGATATAAGCTTTAAATAGGATGGTTCTGCTGTTCCTCTTCCGCTAGTGTCATTTGAAAGGAATTAGGAGGAAAAAAAAAAAAAAAAAGAGACCCTAACTAGGGAACTGTAGGTATGGTTTAGTGGGACTCCAACTACACCTCTTTTTACAGACTACACTGAGGACGACAAATCTTCTGTGCTGTTGGTTATTAAGTTGGGTTATCTGACATTATCTAAAACGGAGATAAAATCTGGCTCTATTCATGGCTATGAACTCCCACTGACTTTGGTAAGGTCAGGCTTCTGCTCCTGCACAGTCATCCCGAGGTAGTTTTTGAGATAAGTGACTCAAAGCCTGGCAGCAAATGTGTCCCCAACTTCCTGAGCTCTTTTACAAACCAGGATAATGGCTACAGAGCCTTAAATAGGAGTCAAATTCTCCTGAAACATGTTGTGTTTTGGCACACAGAGCTGATGGTTAGCATAGTTGATTCAAGATTAGGAAAGACTGGCCTGTTAGTTCAGTTGGCTTTTTTTTTTTTTTTTTTTTTTTTCAATTGGTTCGGTTTTGATGCTGGACTTTGCTAAATTATTGGGAGGCTCTCACTGCTAATATTGCAGTCAATAGTGTGAAACTGTGGCGTCACAGTCTCTTGGATAAGACATGCTTTTCTATACAAGCTTCCTACCTAGCAGCTGATGTTAGTTTTAGCACTCTTTCTAGTGGAAGTGATGAGAAAAAGACACAGAGAAGTGAAGTCAGTTTGTTTTAAGACGAGAAAAATATTTGCAACAGGATTAACTCTGCTCTACCATCTTTTAAATCAAGCAGGGAAATCAGAACAAGTAAATCTCCTTTAGTTACAAACAAGTGACGCTTTCCTGCAGCCTGATACAAGGAACCTGTTTCAAGTGCTGTGTTTCTACTGTAGGTCCCGTAACAGGCTGATCTCTTCAGAGTCTTCAGAAAGCAGAGGCTGCTTGGAGCAGCTTCCTATGCCCAGCTCTTGCGTGGTGTCCCAGGTGGGGTAAATACCTGGGCACACTTTTCAAGATAAGCCCTACTGACTACCACGAGCAAGGAAGCCCGCTGAGCATCCGTCTCAATGCTTTACCTAAAACCTCCGCAAATCGCTGGCTTTTTATTTTCTCTCTTTCCGACCGTTCTGTTTATAAACAACAAAGTACTTTGTACTGAACTTCCTTGAAAGTTTTTATTTTCCCTGATACACATTGTTAGAGGAATATTTACTGCAGCGCCTAATAGCTAGGTGTTTTGTATACCAGCTTAATGTGGGAAAATTTGTTTTCCAATGACTCATTAACTGAGGACCCATTCCCTAATGAACTACTCGGATAAAACAGCTCCCCAGGACTCAGGTCCCTTCAAGAGGACAGGACAGTTACCAAAGTGTGCTACTGATGCGATAGCTTATGAAGAAAGGAAAAAAATTAGGTGCAGATTTACAAAGGCCTTTGATCACCAAAAGGTGCAGGCTGGCTCCAAGAAGAGAATTAAAAAAAAAAAAAAATCTTGAGAAAGTTAGGTGCCAAGATGCTTTTATAAACCAAGCCCTTGATCTAAAACTGATGCCTAAAGATCTGATGGGAAGTGTCATTAGCAGAACCATAATCTCAGCCTTTCATTTCCCTGCCAGTTCTAGGCTTACAGGCAAAAAGCGTAATGTGGGGCAGTGTTTTACTTTGTAAGTGTTTGAAATAATCGTTTTTCTCTTTTCGTCTGCTCCACGCTTTCCCTTCTTTTTTCTCTTTTTTTTATTCCCCCCCCCCCTTTTTTTTTTTTACCTTTTTTTTTCTTTTTCCGGCCTTTTCACTGCTTTCTTTTTTTTCTTTTCTTTTTTTTTCTTTTCTTTCAAATTTATCTATTTTTTTCATCTTTCATGGGAGATTAGGAAAGCTAGGCTTGCTACTCCTCCTCCATGTCCATTTCCTAGAAAATACTTGAAAACTTCGGTAACATGTTCTTCAGCAATTGTGCTTTGTTTCTTTTTCTTTTTCTTTTTCCCAACTGCAGTGAAATTATGCCATTTTGAAGAAAGCTGTTGTTTAAACAACTAAAAAAGGTCCTTTCTGAGGAGAACACCCTCCTCAGCGCCCTCCTGGGCTCTGCCCCTCTTGCCAGGGCACCAAGGGAGGTGCCCTTGAGGACATGGGGCACACGGGGCCGGCCGGGGCCCCTGCCTCCATGGGGGGTAACGACCAGCAACCAGCACAAGTTCAGCGCTTGGCGCTGAGCTCTTTTCATCTTTTTAAACTGATGAAAGCCATGCCAGCAAGTTCTGGGTTGTTTTTTTATGGGAACTGTGGGGGCTTGGCAGCGCAGAGTGTCGCCCCTGGTCTTGCAGCCGAGGGGCAGAGATCTCCCCCTTCTTGTGGTTTCTCTCAGCCCTCGGTATCTGATGCAACAAAATGCTGAGGTGGGACGTGCCTCTGTCTGTCTGTTTGTTTGTGTCAGACACTTGTTCCCCGTTTATCTGCTTCATCAAAACAGGTTACACCAAGCAAAGCTACTTCCCTTTGATTTCATCGGTTGAGGCTATGGGGGGGAAGCCAAAGCTTTAACAAAAGGGCGATAGGGAAGCGCTTCAAACAGAACCCAGGGTAACCGAACAGCCACGGGTGCTCGGAGCATCTTCCCTCCCTGCCTGCAGAGCGGGAACTGGACAGCCTCTGGCTGGGGCACCGGGCACCGCTGGGGACCTGGAGTGCCCCGGGCAGCCACAGTGCAGGACAGCCCCGTGGGACGTGGGCACGTGTCCCTCCGGCTGCTCTGCATGGGTCCGCGGGAAGGCAGGCGGTTGTAGCGGCACTCTGTTGTGGACCCGGGTTGCTGGGCTTTGGGCTTGCTCCCCGGGGTGGCGAGGAGCTCGGATGCATCTGCTGTGAGGGCCTTGCAGGGTGTCCCTCCTGGGCTGTCACTCCAGCCATTCCCATGGCGGGGGCTCAGTGAGGGACATCTTCCTCCGCAGCTGTGGAAGGAGCCTCAGGTCCCCTGGCAGTGGGGACAAGAAAGCAAGGGCAGCTCTGTAGCTGGACGCCAAAATCTCCCACCCAAGCTGTACCCCCTGGCACTGCCGCTCCTGAGTGCGGTGCCAGTGCAGGTTGCATCAATCCTGAGCTAGGGAAAAGCAGCGACCTGGCACCTCTGTCCGTCTCCCTGCCACACAGTACCCAGGTGAGCTTAGTGAGCCCGTGTTCCTCGTCCATAAGGTCCTGTCCCCGCCTCTGGGTCAGGGTGTGAGCACAAGTGGTGGGTGATGCTATCCCTGCAGGTGGGTGCAGAGCACAGACGAGTAAGGGCCTGGGAGCACCATTTTTCAGCGTGTTCCTATTCTATGTTCCTAAGCTTCCTGTTGAGGGTTTCCTTTAACTGTTTGGCTCAGGCTTGAAGAGGATATTTCACCTCTGTGTGCAATTCAGGCCAAAGTGAAGTTACCCTATGTGCTGCGATGGCTTGTGTGAAATGAGCAGGTGATCTGGGGTTGTGCTGCCCTGCATGGAGGGACCCTGCTCAGCAGATTGCAAGGATGCAAGCTGTGAGCTTTTCTCTCCTGCCTTTTGCTGCTGCAGCTTTGGAGCTGCTGGGGAGCAGATCGCCAGGCCCGAGTGCTTTGAGGGAAGCTGGCAGGGTGCAGCTCTGTGCTGCGGCTCTCCGAGGCTTGCTCTCTCTCCCTCGTGAAATCTCCCTCCAAGCTCCCATGATTTCTCCTGTCTTTTTCCCCTCCGGCCAGGCTCAGCCCCAGGACAAGTCCCAAATAGATGCAAGCAGCAGCAGCCGGGCTGGAAACAGCTGGTTGCCATGGCAATGGGGCCTGCTCAGGATTTGCATAAGGCTGATGATTTTCATAGCACAGCCACATTTAAGGCAAGCGGGAGAAATTTCCATATTCCCAGCTCCAAGTCAGTTGGGGCGTGGGGGAGGCCAAGAGGGGGATATTTGAAATTCAAATGAAGGTGATTAGGGTTTGAGGTTGGGTTATTTTATTTTTTTTCTTAAACATCCCATTATGGAAGAGGATAAAAAAGGATGGGGAGGGGAAAGGGGAACAAAAGGCTGGTTTGACTTGAATTAGAGGGGCAAAGGAAGAGCTGGTCTGATCTGCCTCTTGCCTCTGGTCTAAGAGAAGAGACTTGCCCTCTCCCAACACCTGCAGGTGAAATGTTTTCCGTGGGAACAACTGGTGCCCTCAGGTTTCCTTCTGGAAACTGCCCGAGTCTCCCACACTCGCAGTCCTGGTTCTCCCCCCGCCCCACGTGAAGGGTATATCGCGCTCGGAGCGGTGGTGGGACAAGAAGATGGGATTTCTTTGAGGCCTTGCTGACAAAGGAGAGGCGTTTTTTTAACCCAGGGGTTGCCACCCAAATGAAACACTTTGAGCCTTGGGCGAGAGCTTCCCCTGGAGTCTTTGCAGCCATCTGAGTCAGCACACATTCACTTTCTTTGCTAACCTGCCACAGCTTTCCCATGGTGATGCTCGGATGCCCGCACTTTGGCTGTGCTTTCAGCGCAAACAGTTGATGCAAAACTGCAGCCCTACCTGGCTGCCTTGAAAACTCCCCGTCTGCTTCACTTTTTCCATTGCTTCCTTCAAAAAACATTTTTATAGTAAGCCTGGACACCAGTGAGCATCACAGCATGGCACCTGGGTGCTGTACTGGTGCCTGCTCTGCTCTGCAGCTTTGACTGCAAGTTCTGCCAAAGTTGCTGCTCTAAGTGATATCCACGAGTTGATATTCACTTGGGTCTCCTGAAATACTGAGGAGTTTTAATATGTCTTCAACTTATTAGGACCACATCCATTTCAGTGCAGGTTAACATTTTGTGTCATTTACAGCTGTGGATCAAATATTTGTAGTTATGATTAATTGTTGCCTTTTTTCTTTACTCGGATGATTTTTCAACTTTCTGTGTCATTTGAGATGAGAGAGTTGGTTCCTGTATTAGATAGTGCTAACAAGTTAATTTCTCAGCTTGTAGAAAATGTACGCTGGGAGGTATCCTGCAGCTAGCCTGCTTTGTCAGTCTCTAATGACATTGTACTTTATCAGCTGAAGTGCTAACATACTTTGGGATAGGTGAGATTAATCTTAATTTTAGACACAGAATACTTTGATGCCCAAGTCTGACCTGCTCACCCCGGGCACCTTGTAAATGTGTAAATGCAATGATGAAAATTGGTATCTCCGAAGGTGATTCATGTCTCCTCTGCCTATCTTGGGGTGAGTTGCATTGCCCTCTGGAAGCGCCTGCTTCCTTTCCTTGGCTGTAAAGGGAGCCTAAAGCAATTGGCTCAGAATTAGACACCTAAAAGTTAGACATCTAAGCCCAAGCAGCTGAATCCCTTGTCTGGTGTCTACCTGGCACTCTTCCTCCACCATCATTTAGCTGTTCTGAATTTCCCTCCCAAATGCATACTGTAAAAACTGATTCCCTGTGGGAATTCCCCAGCACCTGTTCAAGATTGAAATCATTTTCTAATTCCCTGTCCTTTCTGCACAGCCGAGATCAAACTGTGAGTCGAATTAAGTGCGTAGTTGGGTGGAAAGGGGAATAAAAGGGGCATTCTGGCTGCGGCTCTGGTTTTGTCATCAGGTGGGAAGCCATGGGCGGCTGTCACTCCCCATAGGTGACAACTGCATGTCAGTGCATGTGTTTGCCTTGCTAAGATGAAGGTGCGCCACAATCTTGATTTTATTTTCTCCCATTATGGTGCTTTTATCCTCATGTGCCGGACTGGCTCAGCGGCTTTCAGTGGGAATCGTGTCAGCTCTGATAGAGCGTTCGTATTTGGTTTTAATAGTAAACAAAGCATTCCAGGCGGGGGGAATAAGAGCGGGTGGGGGGAAATCCATCCGGAACTGCTCTGCTGCTCCCATCCCCAGAGAAACCTCCCCAGGCAAACTCGCACCAGATCTGATGCCAGTGCTATGCAAAGCAGCTGCCAGGTGAACCAAGGAGAGGAGCGTAGTCCCCGTCTGCTGCGCTGCCGGGAGCCAGCTGAGCTTATCGCTGCTTTATTCCCTCTGTCCAGGACTGCCATAATGTGGGCAATTAAATCCTGTGCTACGGGGAAGCTCCCTGGAAGTGCAGAGCAAGGGGCTCAAAGCAGTCTTTCTTCCTTTAAATCCCAGGGCTTCCCCCATTTGATGCAATTTAAGGAGGGGAGGACGGTGTTTAGCAGACTCTGGAGATGCTGGATCCCATTGTGTCTGACTAGTGTAGCAAGAGGCAAGTCATTGGCTGGCATGAGGCTCCACCAAAATTAGTGGAGTTCTGGCAGTTCTGGCTGAGAATCTGCTGCCACTTACACTTTCCTTTCTTTTTATCTCCCGGAGCTAAAAAAGATTAAATCTAAAGTGCAGATCCTTGCTGTTTGAGCAACCATTGTATTTAAGGAGAAAAGTGAATACTTCATTGTGGGTCTAATGCAGGTCCCCTGAAACAGGGAGGAAATTGGGTCTATTTTTAAAACGTAAGTAGGAAAGTTAGTGATTTAACTGAGAGAAGAGAGTTGTTGTCCTTATTGCACCCAAACCGTGCCTTGCAGCTGAAATTATCTTAATTCTACTTGACTTACAAGCTTTTACTGAAATAGAAAAGGATGCGAATTGTTTGCAAATCAATCTCACCAGTCCTGCTGAAAAGTTGAAGAGATTTGTGTATCCAGTCTCCATTTACATAACCACTGGAAGAAGAAATCACCTCACCCAACTTTTAAATATCTCACTATTGGACATCTAAGCTTTAACTAGTTGCCCCTGGGTCCCTTTGCAGGCAATAAAGAGAAATAGTCATCTCCAGAGGGCCATTCATCTCAGCCTAAGATAGGCGTCTGAGATAGGTCAGGTGAATGGCCTCTGGAAGTGCCTATTGCCTTCGTTGTCTACCAAGATGACCTGGGGCTGTTCGCTCAGACCTAGACGCCCCAGATACGGCTGATTTAATGTCAATCTCTCGTGTATTTCCAGCATGTTCCATTGGCACAAAATATCCTACTGAGATGCTCTCACCCCCTGATTTGAGGTGGTTGATGCAAGAGAACAGTGTTTAGGACTTGGAGGCTTTTTCTAGCCTTGTATGGGAAGCAGTAATGAAAAAGAAGGCTAGGAGTATATCAGTGGCATTGGATTATGCAGGAAGGGAAAATTAAAAGACGGGGAGCTGAGAACCAGAAGAAAAAACGTGCTGAAGGATTCAGACCTGGGTGTTTTGAACCACTGCGTTTTTGGCAGTTCTGTTTGGAGAGTTTGGCTCCAGCTGTAGTAGAGACATGGAGCAAAACGCTGCTCCAGCTGTGGATTGAGTTCCAAGTGTTGGGGTGTATGATGGGTGACTCAGACCCATCATCACTGGAACCTAGGGATTTCCCTCAAGGTCTTTGCATCCTGCCTCACCAACATGTTGCTTTCGAATGTGAGCAAAACTCCTCCAAGAAAGCAGATTACCTTTTACTTCCTGTTCTATTTTAGCAACCAGGAAATTTATTTCCTTCTTTTCTCCTCTTTGCCTTTCTTCCCTTTAGCTACTGCCTTAGATCACATCATCCCCCCTCTCCCTGTGAGTTTCAAAGGCAGAAACTGCAGGCCTTGAAGATCATCACAAAGCCCTGCTCAGGTGTGTGGATACAGATTGCGATCATCTATTAACACTATCAGCATTCCCATCATTTATACGTGCAGTCGTTGGCTCTTGGGGCTTAGAGCTGGAACGCAATGAATGAACAGGCTCCTCAGGCAGGAGCAGCTGGAGAGAGGTGGTCAGGGACGGTTACAGCAAGACGAATGGGGAGCACGGGAGCACGTGGCAAGTTGGAGTCTGTAGCAGGAGCAGGGAATTACACGGGAGAAGATAAAGACCTGAGATTGGGAAGAGAAAAAAGCTTTGAAAAGCAGGTCAGGAGGAAGACAGGAAGAGAGGGCAGGTTCTAGCACAGCAGAAATGCAGGCAAGCCGGGGGAGAAGATCCAAGGTTGGAAATGGGCTGAGTTGCAAGAGACAGAGGAAAAAGGGGGATATTGCAAGGCATAGAGAGGAAGCCTGATGAAGCCATCAGCAGCAAGAAGTAGCACCCTGATACTGTCCCATAACAAAGACCTCTGCAGAAGGAGAGCAACAAAGACACCTTAATTTTCATTGTCAATGCTCTTCATGTGCGGCAGATAAAATCTCCAGAACCGTTTCTAGATAGCAGAGGGAGCCATGAAATTGTTATGGGGTTTTTATACTGATTCTAAAGCTATTTTGCTATCTATGAATAATTGTACCAAGCACACTCCTGCTGAACATCTCAAAGAAAGATGATGATTCACTTGGGAATATTATGTGTATGGTAAGAGCAGAGAAACTGTGCACTGGATTGGGGCAGAAGCTTGTTCAGTTAGAAGCAAGTCAGTAGAAGAGCTGGATCTGTACTTCTCCCTGCACAGCCTCCCCCCCTTCCCAACTTTTTGCAAGAGGCAGACGTGAACTCCAAAGAAACATGATGCGTTGAAGCTTGATCAGATCACAAGGCATGGGCTCTGCTTTAGGGGGAACGTTATGCTGGAAGAAACAGAAGCAGGAGGCCTTGAGGGCTTGTGCCAGAGAGATAGAAACGATTTGAGACTATTTATCACAAACTTGGTTGGAGTGGAAGAGAATGATTGGGGAATGGATTGCAAAGGGAAGGGAAGGTGTTTCTTGGGGTTGCCTTTGCAACTAAAGAGGCTTCGTGGAATCCCTTAAAGCATTCATATCTGTACGACATAGCCTTTCCTCTGTGATGTTCTTGATGAATTTGGCAGGTGTGATGGGGGGGGGAAGAATGTTTATCATCAAAGGGGAATGAGTGAGGGCCTGTGCGGTACCTTCAGGCTGAAACCTGTCTGATTTTTTCCCCCTGTGCCTGCCAATCTCTTTTGGAATCAGGGAGACGCCTCTTTAGCACAACCCCACGGCACCCTCTGTTCCTTCAGATATCCCGTAATTACTTGATGCCACATGGGTTCCTGAAGCTCTCTGGTTAGCAGCCGCGGCCACCTGCTTGCCAGCCTCTCGCGCTGTTAGCTTTTGCTTTATGCATAACACCTTGCTCCTGGATTTCCTTGGAGATTTGTAATGTCCTCCAGCTCACCTCGGCTGGAATCTCCCTTTTAATCAGTAAGCTCTCCCCCACCCTTCTGCCTGGCCGGGTATCTGGAAGCAGAAGCTCTGTTTATTTCTGCAGAAAGCTGGTATCTCCAAACATTGCAAAAGCTGCCTTCGTGTATCCCTTGCTGCCTTCGCTTTCCTGCTCCTCCCCCTTAGCTGGGCAAGCAGCACATCTTCAGCTGTTTGTCCTGAGGTCTGCGAAGCCCAGATCGATGCTGACTGTTATTAATACTGAGACCTTTTTCTGTTTGTTTCATTGTAGGAAGTGAGCAGAATGGGCTGGAATTTAACAGGCAGGTAAGATTCTCCCTGGGTTACCAGGTATTCTCCTACTTTCTTGAGTTACAGTGTTTTAATTGCTTGTCTTGCTGGGTCCCAAGGAGCTAATGCTAAGAGATATACTATTAGGTAATAAGCTACCGTTAAACAGACCACAAAAGTCCTTCCCAATTCCCCCTGTGGGACAAAATCACACATGGTACTTCGGGTTTCCAAGCTTTCCTATTTCCTTGAAGTTGGCTGATTACAGAGCTTCTTTAAATCATCATTTGCTGGAGGCTTTTTCTGGCTTCTTATTTTTTTCCGCTGTCATTTAGAAACAAAAGGGACCTCAGTTGCACTGGGGAACATGCAAATCCCACCCCAAAGCTCCATGCATTTGTACTGCATGTGACACCGACGCTGAAAGCACTGTGGTATGCAAGATTGAGAGCATGGATCTGACTCACAGGAGTATCAGCAAGGACTGAAGATGAGGTGGTTTGAGGTCTTGGAGTGCCTAGGTCAAGACCAGGCCTGCCTGCAACGGCAGATTCCTCTTTGCAAGACAGTGGGGAAAGGGACAGCAGATAAATGCAAGTGTTTCTAAAAACCACAGGAGCAGGGTGCTGGTTACAAACGAACGCGAGAATCAACAGAACTGCTGTCTTTGCTGTGTTCACTGGTCTCTGTTCTCTGCTGCTCGCAGCTAAAAGCAGCTCCTGTCTCACAGACTGCCTGGAGGTTTGCAGAGGTGGCTCTAAGGAAATCCCTGAGCTTTAAAGCAGAATTGCAGGAGGAGGCAGGTGTCTGCCCTCTGGAGAGTATTGATCTTTAGTGTGTGCAGAGGCCTGCAGAAATGTTCTGAGTCCAAAAGCAGGGACTGTTGTGGCCATCAGTGGTGTTGGACTGAGATCTAGTGAGCAGAAGGGGGGTGTCCAGAGCACTAGTCACCCGCCACGGGGCTCTGGGGGTAGCCAGGGAGCTGGAGTGAGGAAAGCAGACGGCGCTGCACCTCCACGGGCAAGCATGAGTGTTTAAAGCAGATGTTGGCACTTTAACAGCTGAGCAGCCCTCCTGCCTCCAACTTCACGTTTCTCCGGTTCAAGGGTTGTGATCCTTTGCAAAGGCTTCCTGGTGACAGCAGGTGGGCAGCTGGAACCTTTCCCCATCACTTCTCTGCCCTCCGAGTTTGCCTTGGTGGCTCTTTGTCTGACAGATGTCAGCAGGCTGCTGTTTGTTTATTTGGTTTGGCTGCTCCGCTTTTGGGTGGGTCGTAACTTCCTATCAAAGATGTCCTAACACGTTCAGCCATCTTCCAGGTTTTTGGAAAACCCAGCCGAAAACAAAAAGTCTTATGTCTCCAGCTCTGTGGATTGCAGAGCCCAAAGCACAGGCTTTCTACACGCCAGGAGAAGAATCCAATCTGCTCATAACTAGCGATAAAAGAAAATTCCCTCCAGATAGAAATAAGCTATGAAAGTACAAGATCGTTACATGTTGCAAACTTTTCCTATGGCAACACCACAAAGATGTTAGAACTAGATCCTCATCTGGGGTCAATCAAGGAAACATTATTGACTGGTGAAGCAGTGCTGCTTTACACTGCCTGATGATGTGACCCATTATCTCTAAGGTCCTAGTCCTCTGCGTGCCGCTAAATGAGAGGATGCTGATAAACTCTTGGGATCAGATAGCCTCGGATTCTATAGGATTTGGATCAGTTTACTGGACAGAGATGTCCTCTTCCCACAGAGGCTGAGGTTTTACGGCAATCTTTTGCCACATTCTTTCCCTCCTTTTCCTTTTCAGCTTCCACTGTGATACCCCAGGGTCCCTTTTGTTCATGTCCACACATCTGTGCACGTACCTGAATAACAAACCTGTCTGGGGGCTGATCAGGATTTAAAAAGCAAAAGTTTGGGAACAAGCACATCCTAATAGCTTTCCTGGCGAGTTGTGTTGATTCCCCAGGACATCAGTAGTGCCCACAGAAGGGGCCTTGGGGTGATGTCTGTGATGGGGTTGTAGCAACTGCAGGTGAGTGGACATAGGTATGTGTAAACAGGCCTGAAGGCAGCGTGGCTCTTTGTCTCCCTCTCTTGGATAGTCCTTGTGTTTACTTGAGCCATTATTATTATTGCTATTATTATTATTTTAAATGAGAATGAGCCCAAATGCATGCAGGCGATACACTTGGGTTTCAAGCTGACCTGAGCCATTGGTGAATTTATCTTTGGTTCGGCAAATACGTTTGAAATAATGAGAAGAAGAGAGAGCAGGGATATGGAAATATCAAAGTGTTTTCATGTAAAATCATTCAGGGTGGAGGTTGATGGGGTTTTTAATTTTGGTTTGGGGTTTGGGGTTTTTTGTTACCTTGCCGTTCAAGTTTTCAAACCAAAGCCAGAGAAGCATGGTTTGAAACCGAACTAGGGACTGAGTGTAAGAGCTGCTGAGCTCTCTTTGACTTTATTTGGAGTGCTGGGTGCTAATCACTTTGAAGATCATAAATCTCACATCATTTAAGCCTCTCCCCCAGTCTTTGTAGATGGCCTACATTTCAGGTCTGCTTCCCTCCCATGTTGCGCTCCAGGCGGGAAGAGAAGGGTGGAGTGACCTGGTTAGACCCCTTGCTTACCCATTCCCTGCTGCGGCTGCTCTCACCCTGCAAACGGGGAGGAGGGAAACTCTTGTGGAGTTTGAGGTTTTCTCGCCGTTATTGGGTCAGCCCTGCTCTTTATGAGAAAGCTGCCTTCTGATCCCTCAGCCTATTTGGCAAACACTTCTTACCCCCTCCCCTCTTCAAACTCTCCTCCCACCTGGATGCAACAATAATTTGTATGTGAATGAGAGGGGAAAGGGTGTGTATAGAAAAAGAAGCATCTTCTGCCTTGCCTATCTGGTTTGGCTTTTTATTTAGTGAGTCTAATGCCAGTTGTTTCCTGTTTATATCAAGGGAAATGCAAAGAGACAGCAATAAACTTTCACCTTCACCGCTGGCAACCTGGATAGGGACATCTGCTTCTAGATGGTTTGGGATCCTGTCCAGACAGTGTCAGGTAGAGAAGTGAGTAACTCAGCAAATGTAGCTTCAGAACTTTGCAACAGAAGGGCATCAAGTGAGACCTGAAAAAAGGTCTCACTGAAAGTGTTGAATCAGGACTTTTCCTTGGTATCATGCAGTGATGCTCACCAGGTGAGGCTGCTGCGGTCTTATGAGGTCTTGTTTGTTTTATTTCCCCATGGGTATATGTTGTGTGCAGCCTTTCAGAAGATATTGCATTGTTTGCTTTCAGAGATCGCCCTGAAGAAAGCAGTTCTTGAGAGCCAGGTAATTTGCCCTTTGGAGTCAATCCTTGAGATAGTGCTGCTTTCTGAAAAACGCACACAGAGTTAGGGCTGAAGGCTTGGGGAGATGACAGTGGTCATGTGCATGGTGTGAGCACAGTCCAGCATACAGTGATTCATTTCATCCACAGTCAAAGTAGGAAAGACTCAATTTGTGAACTACTGATTTATTTTTCACGAGGAAAATGAGGGATAGGATTATCATCTGTTTCCTTAGAGCAAGGCAATCTCTGGGTGCTACGGCAGAAGGAAGGTTGTCTTTCCAGAGAAGGGAATGGGAGATCTTCCCAGCACTTCGTGCTCTTGAGAACTTTATTAGCACTTTATTGCTAGGAGAGAATAAGCCCCCTTGGATATAAGGCTGAAGGGTGATGCACGAGCAGCGCAGGAAAAGCTTGAAAGTATCTGCGTGTGCTCTGTATCCAAGTATGACATCCAGTTTTGCTCCAGCAGAAGGTAAATCCCTGCAGACAGGTTGTCATTTGTTTAATGATAATGACAGGTTAGGTATTTGTACCAATATAAACGTGATCCTGCCATGAGACCTTGCATTATTTAAGACAGACAAGCAGGCAGTGGTGTGCTTGAGCAGCCCAGACTTAGCACAGCTTGAATTCTCTTGTTGGCGCTTTACTCCTCTCACTTTGATTTCTTTGTTTTACACACATGTGGGGATGTAATAAGGATACATCTTTTTCCTACAAGACTTCTAGAAATTGGGTTTTGGGAAGGCTTTACCTGGGAAAAGGAGGTGGCTTGGAGGTGTATAGCTGGTGCAGGAGATGCTCAGAAAATGCAGGAAAGCATACAGAGTAAAACAGAAACACAGCTTGTGTTCGAAGTGGCCTGGTACATGAACTCAGCACTTAAATTTGTGTCTGCTAGTTAGTGCTTACCAAAAGAGCAGTTAGGGCAATGGCCTCTGAAAAATTCCTCCGTTCCAAAAGCGAGTGAAGGGTCCTGTTAGCATCACCTGCCTCCTGCACGTGGTGCCCAAGGGGAACCCCCATTGGAGCCCGTTAGCGCCCAGGTCACTTTCCAGCCCTGTTCATGTCTGGCAGACTCATTGTCCAAGGAAGCTTACTTTTTTCTTGTCTTACTTAGGGTTTGTAATGGTGCTTTTCAATGAAAATTGGCTCAGGCCTTCACAGCTCAACTCTGTAGATAAAGGATGTGAGAAAGGAAAGTGGGCAAACTGCATTTGAGATCTAAAATCACTCGTGGCCCTTTTTCAGTGTCATTAATAGCACTTCAACCTTGTTTGGTACTTTCCGCCCACACGTCTGAAGGTACTTTGCTAATGAATTTAGCATCCCAGTGCCTCCGGAAGGTAGGGAGGTGTTTAACCCTGTCTTACAGACCCAGCAGGTAGAGACGGACTGCCTGGCTTTTTCCAAAGCTGCTGAGTACTGTGATTGCAGTTGAAATCAGTGGATGCTTTATAGGACAGTTGCCTGTGGACATCAAGGCTTATTGTAATCCAGGGCCTTGCTCCCTGGTAGAGCTGGGATATGGACTCAGATTCTCTGATTCATAGTCTTGTGCTCAACCACAGACAAGTTCTTCCTCCCCTCCATCCTTTTGAAGGTGAAAAGAAGGGCCTAACTTGCTCAGTAGTTTATTATTAATATCTGGGATGCAAAACTCCCTGCAGATTTAATTTTGCTCCATCAGGGCTTCCCTCCCCGCAGGGTTCTCTTCTCACTGCTTTTCATTCCACTTTGTGTTCCCACCTCCCCCTAATCTCATGTGTTCCACATATGTCATTTCTGTTCCTGCTTGGCTTTGCCCTGTGGGTAGTTCAGGTTTCAGTCTGCCCCTCGATTTCCATCCCAGTCCTGTTTTGCCCTCCTTTCAAGGAAAGGTTCACATCCTGCTTCCTTCTTCCCTCTGGGGATCAATTCGGATCTCACTCTCCCTTCTTCTCTGCATTGCCCCAGGGTATCAGCCTAAGTCTTGCATCTGCTTTTCATCTCTTGAGCCTTCACTGAGTGAAAATCAGCCCAGCTGTCCATATCTGCCTTGACTGACTCTGGATCTAAGCAGAATACCTCCCTGGCCTGTCCCTTTTGAAGTTTCCTTGCTCCATCCCAGGGATAGACTGATTGCATAAATTTGTATTTGTGTGTTGGTTCTTCATTGAAATGCAGCCCTTTGGGAAAGCATCAGAGAAAGCCCTCGCTTGAGGGAAAGTCCTGTGTTTCTATATATGGCACTGTTTTGCTTAGGACAGATATGTGGAGAAACCTCTTCTTCAAGCTAGTTTTGTTCTGGTGCCTTACAGAGGGCCTCACATGAGACTGCTGGGAACAAATTCCAAAACATGCTAGGGAGTCTCTCGGGAAGTTAATGGGGGAGGTGGGGGGAAAGGAGGCAGAAGGATTTGAGGGTTTTTTTTCTCTAAGTGGTGGACTAAACTATTTTTGTATTAGCCAGTAACAGTCAACGAACAGCCAGCATCGCTTCTGAGGTGGCTGGAATCCCCCTACTCCCTGAGATCCAAATAAATAAATAAATAAAAATCCTGTTCTCCTCCTCCAGGCTTCTAAAGAGCAAACTGTTTTTGTAAGTTACTTCCTACCCTTGCTGCCTTGGTCCAGTGGCAATATATCCTGTGCAGGAGTCAGCTGTCTTATTGTTGAGGGAGAGACAGACAGGATGAATTTGTGGACTTCATGCAAATTCCTTGCTCCATTAGGCTCCTATCATCATTTACCTGGCTTGAGGGAGAGTCCTCTGTTGCTATATATGGCACTGTTTTGCCTAAGACAGATATGTAGAAGAACCTCCTCTTCAAGGTAATTTGTTCTGGTAAATGTTTTCTGAGCTTGCAGGGGACAAGCCTTGGCTTTGTGGAGCTGTCTCTGG
Source organism: Tinamus guttatus (assembly GCF_059628265.1). NCBI lineage: Eukaryota > Metazoa > Chordata > Aves > Tinamiformes > Tinamidae > Tinamus > Tinamus guttatus. The sequence goes on along the minus strand of NW_028288627.1, from coordinate 640,317 downwards.
GGACATAACAATTATTTCCTGATAGAAACTAAGCTTAAGGCATGGTTGTCACTGTCAAGCCACTATTTAGGTTGCGCGGCACTTTTTTGTGTGTTGAGTTTCATGAACTGCAGTGCATGGATATGACTCCTCTGCCTAGTGGAGAATGGCTCATCGGTAATAAGGAGAGGACTCTGACTTCTTGAAGGCCTTTCATCTGGTGAGCTCCAAGAATTCAATCAAAAGCCTGCACCACCCAGCAAGGGTGGGGCCCTGCACCCATTTTGTAGAAGGACAAGTCATAGCATAAAAAGGTGAAGACGATGGGATTTCAAGCAAGGCCTCTAATTTTGGAAGCCTGACATCAGCGTGCACTTTCTCTCTTCCCAGAGGTGCTAATCTACTAGCGCTCCATGTGAAATCAGTGGGCTGAACCAGCGCTGCCCAGTCCCTTAGGAAGAAGACATTGGGCTTTCCTTAGCGAGAAACTCTCTCGCCTGCCTCTCCTGCACATGCAAGTTGCCCAGAGCCAGAAATGGAGCTGAGAACTGGTTGTTCTGAGCTCCCTCTCCCCCTCAATCACTACACTTTATTCCCTCCACTTGAAAAGAGAGTCTATGTGATATTCTCCAACAAAGTTGATCTTTCTCACTCTCTCTTTTTTAATTATGTTACTTGTGTGTGCTTAATGCAATCCCTCTAGCTGCTTCTCTTGTGTCCCAGTCCCCTGGGGCACAGCAGTGGGTGCCAAAACTACCCTGAACCAATCAGAGAAACCTGCGGAGCTGGGAGAAAGCCAGCCCCAGTCACGGGAGCTGGCTGACTCCGAGTTAATTCCTTTCGAATGCGGGATGTGGCGGAAAGCGCCTTGCTCTCGAAGGGTACCTGCGCCGTGAGCGTGTGCCTCTGCCCTCCTCGCGGATGAGTGACCCAGGGACAGCGGTGCTGTGCAGCAAGGAGGCAGTGCCAGGTATTTAGACGGTTTCTTGCTGGCCAACAGCACAGAGAGCATAGGGCAGGCCCGGCCTGCTCCCGCTACCTGGGGATCCACGGAGAGGGAAATCTTCATGCAGGGAATTTGAGAACATTTAAGGGACTGATCCTGGCCCCAGAGAAGCCCAGTGCAGCAACTTTGCTGCTGATTCCAACGGGAACATGATTAGGCTCCAAGGAACCTGTGTGAGCATGCAAGAGGGCCTGGGAGAAGCCATGAGGCCTACTGTGTGTGAAATCGGATTGATAAGGAAAGGGGCAGGGATGCAGCCCAGGGTGGGAGCAGAGGAGATAAGCGCAAAGGTGTAGGCAGAGGTGGAGTTCTGGAGAGCTTTGGAAGTTGGGCAAGTGAAATTGAGAGATGCAGGGAGCAGTGCTGCAATGTAGGAGAACGCTTGGGATGGCCAGGGAAGGGAGAGTCCTGGAATAGACCTGTGGGAGAAATCAGAGGCTTCGCAGTGGTGAAATTGTTTTCTGTGCTTTTTTTTTGGAGGCTCTCACCATTCTGACCAAGAAAATGGCATCCTCTCCTCCTTCCAACTTGGCATGTCCACAGGCCTTGGCAGCCAAGGCACCACACGCTTGAGTACTAATACTGAAGATGTTGAAAACTGTTGTTTTTCAATATCTGTTCAGCAGTCCTGTGCTCTCTGAACAGGGATTGCACTCTCTAGCTTCTGTGCTTCTGAGGACCTGGCAGAGATGGCAGCCTTCGATGCAGAGCTGCACGTGGTCAGAATGTGTCCGTGCGAGCAAGCGCTCCCAGGAGCACAGCCATGCCGAGCACATCTTCTCCCCATCTCCATTTTCGGTTCTCCTCTCTCTTGACCAGCTCCTTCTTCTGAAATATGTGGGGCTGCACATGATTATTTTGAGGTTTGTTCTTCAGCACAATGGAGAGAGGGGTGTCATCTTTCTTTTCCTGTTCTATTTTTCCAAGGAAAAACACTAGGGGAATGCCATATCAGAATGCTTGCGATCGCAAAGCCAAGCGTGGTGCTGTTTGTTTTCCTTTGTGAAGTATGTGGCTCAGTTGCATTTAAAGTTTTGATTTTCCACTCCCACTCTTACTGCAGCTAAGGCACAACTGTTAACATCCCGGCTGGAGCTCGGAGGATAAGGCATATCAGATCAGGCCTCAATTAATAAACTCAAAGGGCTTGTAAAGCCGCAATGCAGGTGTGTTGAGGTTAGGGATTACATTTTAATTTTTTGGTGTGCTGTCATTGCTGAGCTTTAGGATGTAGTCTGTTTGGCATTCAGTGTGGGATTGCTCCTGCTTCTGTCATCCTGGCGGTTTCTGAAAAAAAAAAAAAAAACCCTCGGTGTGAAAGGATACACACACCCCTCAGTGTGAAAGGGTATCAGAATATATAGGTGAACATTGTTGCATTGACATAAAGGTTTTCTACCTTTTTCCTGGGTGGCTATTAAGCCTTGCTGTACGTGCAGGATAGTACATGTGGAAATAGTAATTGCAAGCCCATTATTATTATTGCTATAATTTATTATTAGTGTGTTTTTTATTTTATGGTGCCCACGTGTGCAGGTAATTCAGAGAAGTGCACTTACGCCATTGGAGGTGGGAAGGCTTAGGTAACTGCAGTAGCCATGGATCTGATTTGGATGCTTGTTTCTATTGTAAAACTTCATCCCTTGACTTCAGGCAGATCACTTCGGGGCAATTTCAGACAACCTTGTTCTGTTAAAAAGCACTTCGGGAAAATTTTCAGCCAAGTGAGAACCCCGCTGGTGTTTCCAGGAGAGGGAAATTAATTCAGACCCTCTTAATTTTCTGCGCACTGGCTTCCCTTCTATCCAGTGAGAGAGTCATACAGATTCGGGATGGGGGCAGGGAGAGAAATGAGTAAGTTGGATTCTTAAACAATTGTGAGTTGCTGACTGTGAGATAAGCCAAATGTGAAGGTAGATAAATATCTGTTTCAAAGAGGTTACCATCTAAATAGAAACTACACAACAAGCATGATTGTCTTTGTGCCCAGAGTTCATCCTTAGAGTCGTAGTCACAGCTCCTGCCTAATAAGTGGTAATGGAGAAGGCAGTGGTGACTTAAATGGCCTCAATCTGTCAGGGTAGGGGGAACTGTTATCTGGCTTTGGGGAAAGCTCCCAAGCTGCATGCTGAACCACTTGGTCATCCCACCTTTGCCATGAGGTTGACAGTTTGGAGCAACCATGACATCAGAAGCGTTCATCAAAAAGAGGCGGCTTGGCTTGGGGCTGTATCCAGGCTGACACTTTTGGGGCCTGATAGGCGATGAAGAGTGATTCAGATTGCCAGCGAGCAGTGACCCATTCAGCCATTGCTGTTGGTTTACTTGTTGAATTGCTGTCAAACACGGGCAGCTTGTAAAGTACCTGAAGCCAACCAGGGTAGCAGAGCTGGGTTGATACAGAGAGGGCTGCAGCCGACGTCTTGTCCAACCAATGGCATCCAGGTGCCAGTTCATTGGATGAAATGTGGGTCAGTCGGTCGGCCTGTCTGTCTCACAAGGGTATGGCCTTCCACGTGGTGAGATCGGAGCTGCTAATATGAATCTTTGCAACTTCCTCATGCAAGGCTGTTTTTTTTTTTACAGCTTTGCAGTGTATCTTCAGGATGTTTTCACGAGCCTAATGTTTGCCAGAAGTTCACAGATCTGTTACAAAACAGATGTATTTTTTTTTTCTCTCCCCTTCTTCCTACTGGTAAGGAAGAGTCTGTGCAGTAATTGCAGGCAGGTTGGGAGATGTTTTCTTCATAATTCTGCTTCTTATGAAATGTTTATGAAACACCTTCCACAAATCGGTTACGCAAGAAGCTGAAGAGCTTTGATCATTTTCCATCGCCCTCAATATGCTTCTTAGTTTGTTTTGCTTTTTGTTTTTGTGTTTAGGACAGAGATAGGTAAGAAACAATCCATCGTTGGCCAGGCCCAGCAGACGCTCTCGCCAACCGAGGAAAGGACGCTATTTCCATCCAGTCACTCTCCGTGTGTTTTCCTCTTGCTTTGCTCGGGGGCAGCTGACCCTATTTTAAGGCCGTGAAAACATCCCCTTGAGATTGGCAAGCGCGATTCCCTTCGTGTCCCGGAGAAGCCCTGCTAGCTCTGCGCACGGGTGCCGCCGCCTGCCGTTGCCTCCTCACGAGGAGCGCTGGCCGCAGAGTCCCCGCACGCCAAGGGGCACCAGCTTGCAGATCTGCAGCAGATAATACAGGCTCTGCCCCTCTCTTCAGCTGGGAGCATGATATCTTTGCCGTGCATCATTTCACCCACTGTTTTACAAGCGCGTTTTCCCTTAGATTGCATAATTTCCCCAAATCAAATGCAGCGGCAAGAAACCTATGTTTGTTTTCAGTGACTTGTTCCCTGTTCCTACATCTGCCTTGACTGCCTGGTAAAACCAAGGTCCTGGGCAGTAAGATTTGGTCAAATTTAATTAATGAAATCATTACTGCTCACTTTTTATCATGAGTCTCATGATATAGCTAAGTCAGGTGATTTTGTGACAATTTCAACTTTCTTGGTTAGTATCATGAAAATTTTCTTTCACATTTGTAAAAATTGCCTGCAAACATGATTCAGATGCACTGAGAAAGAAGAAGGCAACTTCTCCTCTTGTTTTATTAATATGAATTTACATTATTTTAAGGGAGTCTCATGATAGTGAGCGGCCTCGCCCACAATGTGTGTGGTTTTTTGGGGTTTGGGGTTTTGTTTTTTTAACATACAGTTGGTAATAAGGCTGGTCTAGCCAGGGAAAAAAATGAAAGTGTAGGATTTGCATAAACCATCCCAAACGTTGGGTTTGGGATATATTCCGAACTCGCACTAATGAACAATTAGCCAGCTGCAGGCCTGTTGGGGAGAGGAAGAGGAGGGAGAAGTAAATTTGAGTATAAAACCAATGAAAAAAGGTGCAGAGGAGAAGGATTTGTTGGGAACACCCAGGTTCCCGCCTACTGCAGAAGTGAAAGCCAGAGAATTCCAGGGACGGGGGAAGGAGCAGTGGGAGATGTTGTTGTTTTTAAATTGGGAACCAGTCCTTTGCCAAACCCACCTCCCGTTCTCATGTTGTGCGATGCCGGGATGCAGCTACACACCCCTTTCAGCCTGGAATGCCTCCAAATCTTTCCGTTTGGCAGCTGTAAAAATTGATTTCAGTTTGGAAATGGCTCGTTCTTCTTCAGCACTCCACTGCTATTGGAATCTTAACTTAGACGGGATCAAGTGCCTGGTTGTCTAAGACGCTAATATCTTTTCTTTTGGGGACTGTTCAGACTTGGATGACTGCATTATATGAGGCCGACACACATGAATTGCAAGCAGGGGTAATATATACATATTTATTTATTTATTTTTACTTTTGGTTTGGATGCCTCTTTCTTTCTTTCCTTCTTTCTTTCTTTCTTTTTCTATTTTTTTTCTTCGATGCACCCTGGGAAAGAAAAGCGCACATCATACCATTTGCCTGGGGTGAGTGGATGGCTCAGGGGTAACGGTGTATTTTCCCAAGCCTTTCATCTAACATTTAGTAACTTAAATGCTATCCGCTTTGATAGCGATCAAGAAGTTCTCTCCATCTGATTTTTTTCGTCAAGCTAGGAGCACGACCATGCCAACATGAAAGGTAGGAAAGAACTGGAATTCATACCATGTATAAGTCTTGTTGCAAGGAACTAGTATTATTGCAAAACTAGTTTTGGCAGTGTCCAGAACTATAGCTGTAATGAAAGGAGATGTTGTAATTCTCTTCCCTCTGCACAGCTCCTGCTGCAACGCAGAGATTCATGTTTAGAGGGCCAGTTCCTTGCATGTCAGCTGTGAGCCTCTCGTGCTCACGTTTTATCCTTCGCTCTCTCTCTTGTGGAGCCTTCTGTATTTGTTTGCTTTACGCAAACTGGAATAAACGCTCCCTTGGACAAAATGTTTAGTTGGTCGATTACTTCCAAAAGGTGCATTTCTTGTCCCCCTCTGCTGGTAGGAGGCTGTATAAACTAAAGTCCAAATCAGTGCTGCAAAACGCGGGCAAATGGAGCCACTGGTCTCTTCGGGGATGCTGGACTCGGGAGTTATTTCATGGGAGCTGCTGAGGTTTAGTCCAGGTAGCAAGAATGTGCGCGTGTGGTGCTGAACCCATGGACTGCAGTTTCCAAACCTGTCCATCCCGGTGCTTTGCGGGTATTCCAGATTGTGGAAGCTGAAGCATCTTCTCATGCTGGAAAGGCTTGCATTAGGAATGGGACCACTGATTTGAACCTTGTTCCAAGCATTCTCAGGCTTGAGAACACCTTGAGTCTAAGACTGGATTTTATTTTTTTTTTAAACCGTTCTCAGGAAAGACATCTTAGAATAGATCTATAAGAGCTTTTTTTTCCTCTTGAGTGTCATCTGAGAGCAGAAACTCTTCAGAGAGCTTTCTCAAAACTCTTGGAAAAAAAAAGTTTTAAAATCTCCTAGAGAGGTTTCCTGACCCCTCTCTCCTGGCCCAGTTGGTTTGAACAGGAGACTAGCTCAGAAAAAGTGATGTGACAAGTTTCTTATACAGCAGCAATGTTAAAAATGAACACTGAGAGCATGAAATAACCAGATTCAAAGATTCAGTTCTGGTCTCTGGGCAAATGTTGCTCTTTAGAATGTAGACTAATCAATCCTGATTTTTGTAGACGAAAGTCTTTCTTGAACATTTAAGTTGACCAAAGTGGCCCTTGGACAAAGGCTTGGAGGGCCCTTGGGCAAAAACCTATATGACAAAATGAGAAGTCATCTATAGCTAATGCCACAACAGGATAGTAAATAGTGATCTATAAAGGAGAATTGCCTTCTGACTTTAATAATTTTACAAAATGTGGAAATATCAGTGCCTTGTCTGAGGAAAGCACTCACACATGTGCTTTAAAAGTTCTTAAGTTGGGTATTCTCTAAAATTCTTTAATTAATGTGTTTGAATTGAGCAAACTGCAGACCCTCTCTTGGTTTGGGAGCACAGAAAAATTATGCCCAGGTTGCAGACTGGGAAACAAAAATGCAAAATGACCCATGCCTTTCTGCAAAGCCAGAGATGGAATCAGCCTCTCTCTCTTGCTTTTCTCTAAAAGGAGTTACTGATCTCAGACCCCTAACTGTCCAGACTTCCCCTACCTCTCTGACAGTTCCCTAACACTACAATTACTGTGCTCTTTTCCAGATTAAAACTGAAGACCTCAGCGACACCTTGCAACCTGCAATCCCCCCCAGGTCAGGTCACCTTGTACAGGGATCATCAATGATGCCTGGAAGCCAAATAGCAGGGGTAAGTGATTGTGCAGATCCAGGAATACAGAAGCCCTAAATGGGACTGGTCAAGGAATCTCCAGAGAAAAGGCATTTGTTGAGAGAGACTTGCCAAATTAGATACACTTTTTGACAGTAGCAAAGGAGACTTGAGGATATGATGGATATCATTTTTTCCCGAATTTGGAAACGGTGAATCTCTATTGACAAAATCAGAATTCTTAGCCTCTTTCACAGCAGCCAGTAGCTGTTGCGTAATGCTCTGCCAAAGGATGAAGAAAGCTTTACATGGGTTCAAAAACAGACTGGACACAATCTTGTAAGAGATTTCATTTGAGGGTTACTAAGTGGCAAACCACACCAATCATCAGGAAATCCCTTGTGCCAAAAATAACTGTGGAGGCTGAGAACACAAAATGGAGATGTTGGATATGTTCGCCATGGTCTTCCTATTTCCAGGATGTGTGATTAATGCCAAAGATAGAGTCCTTGGCTAAATCGACTCTTGATCCGAATCAGCTTGAGAAGTTGTTGGTGGTGCAGAGTCAGGTGCTGATGGGCCTTGCTTTATAGCCATCTCAGCACATCCTGGCTGGAAAATCAGTATTTTGCAGAAAGTATTCATTCAGTGCTTCTGAGATGGGTCAGGCACATCTTTTCTGTGTCATTTCAGAGAGACTGTCCTCTAAAAGAAGTCTATCTGGAATAAAGAGAGTCCAAATGGTGGTGTTGTATAAAGGAGCAGGGAGTTGCGGAGCTTAATTGGAGTGGTATTGCTGTACAAAGAACAGATGTTTTTTGATCTTTTTTCCCTCGTGCTTTTCCATATAGGATATGAGCTCTCTTCATACCCTGCAGCAGCTTGTATTGCTTCCTGGTCACATGCAGTCAGTCCCCCAGTTTCTTCTCTCTCAGTCCCAGGCAGGACAACAAGGTAAGAGCAGTAAAAGCTGAAAGAGGGTATCATTATAAGCAGATACATATCTAGCAAGAACCTCCCTTCTCATGGCTGTGCTTTGAATCTCTTCTGCTACAACTTTCCCAGCATGACTGTCTGTTCTCCTGTTATGTTACCAGATACATTTTCCCCGTTCCTCCCCAGTTTTCTCCTGGTGTTGGTTCCCACACCTGGGACGAGCTCTTGCACGTATAGGTGCTGTGGAACAGATTGGGCTCCAGAGATGCTCCTAGCACCTACAGCTTGTGCGCATCGAGAGTGCCACCTTGGGGCCAGCCTTTGCAGGCCTGCTGGTGCTCCCATCTCTGGAATTCAAGACAAGATCCAGTTGGGTTTCAGCAAACCAGCATGGAGCTTTCTTGGTGATGCCTGCCCAGGTGTTCAGCCTCATTGGCTTAACACTATGTTCAGTTACTGCAGAAACCTAAGGAGTGGTTGAGTTGATCTAAGTACTTTAGAACGAGACTAAACTGAGAAGCTGTGGTGTAAAGGTTGAAACAGGCAACCAGGTTGATGCTGGGAATCCTTTCAACCATACTATCGCTGCTGAAGATTTCATTTCAAAAACACAGCCTCGATCTCATCAGCTGTCTAACCAGTGATTCCTGAATCCCATCCATAGTTTTAAGTCGAGCTAGAGCTTCGCTTTTGTAAAGGTGTTCAATCATGATTTTAAAAACTGCAAATGACAGAGCATCCACCGTGTCCCTAGGCAAGCCATTCCAGTGATTAATTACCTTCACTGTTAAAAATGTGCACCTCATTACCAGCCTGCATTTGAAATTCAAAGTTGTGCCAGCATTAGAGAAGGCTCACTGAGACACTGATCTAAATAAATAAATGGGATTCTGCACATTCATATCTAAGCTAAAAAAGAATTGAGGGGAGAGAGGATGGGAGAAATTCTGGAGATCATCTTTTTCCTCTCTGCCCTTTTTTTAGAAGTCCATACATTTCTACAAATTCTCCTATTATTGCCAACTAGAATCAGTAGAAAATATTGACGGTTTGAAGAATGATTATAAATCCTCACTAAATTCTCTGGGCTTCAACTTCAATAGACTTGCAAAACCTAACTAGATTTCTGTGGAGCTATAGTGCTTCAGTCTCTAAGTAAGTATTTCCCTGGAAGACATATAGGCTTGTACATGGCAATTTGTCAGCTAAACATTTACACAGTCTCCATAAATATTTTTTGTTAGTTTTATAGATTTCTTCTCTTTTTTCCTTTCATCATTTTGTGTCAGTTTATATATTCCAAAAGAAATCCAATTTATTTGAAATATAGTAAGGTAGAAAAGAAAGGGTCAGATGGCTTCAAAATGTCACTTCAAAGTGAATTCTGTAATACAAAGTAGAGTGGATAGGCTCATGAGATTAACAGTAAGATCAGGATATTTTTAATAAAATCAAGGAGCTGAAAGATGCACATTTTTAATAGCTGCAGTGATTTAAGTACTGAGAAAAAATCATCATCAAGGCTACAGTAAATTCTCTGCTATCTGGCATTTTTCTAAAAGCTAAGTTACACATCTATGTAAAATACCTGTGTCCTAATTCAACCCCAGGTTAATAAGCTAGGTGCATGCGTGTGTGAAATGTTTTACCTGTATCATTATTATAATAATAACTTTCAGGCTAAAAAGCCATGAACAGGTCCTTTCCTTTCTCATAACCCAAATCAGACCCATCTGCATTTGTACTTGTTGCAAGTCTGTTATTTTGAGTGAGAGCTGATTGAGATTTTGCCTTCAGAACTCCCTGAGCCTTTCCTGTGCAGAGCACAGTACGTACAGCTGTTCTCATGCTGACCAAGCAGCTGGTCTGATCGAATGTCTCTTTTTCCCTCCTCAGCTTTGCAGCCAAATCTCCTTTCATTCCCTCAGCAACAGGGCAGCCTTCTCCTCTCCCAGCCGGGACCCAGCTTAGCATCACAGGTAACTTGCACACAGCCTTTCTGGGGCACAGGTGGACTGAAGGAGACCTGGGCAGCATGTTAACTGTTCATGAAACGGGCCCCAGGTCAATGGCAAATACATGCAAAGCAAAATTCTTCTAATTCTGTGGTAATTGGCATTCTTTTTCCCTCTCTTCCTTGTCCCCACCTACCAATACAGTCCAAGTTCATGGGTTTAATATGCCTTGTTCACATCCTGGTAGTGAAAGAGGTTGTCCCTTTACATGGCTCTTTCCTGCCTCTCCTGAGGCTGCTCTAGAAAGGCCGAACAGTCAGACTACTTGAACGTTGATAACTGAATGGTAGATAGGCTGTTCTATCTCTCCTTTTCCATCACAGTACTCCTCTCCATTTCCATTCTTTTATCTATGGTATGCTTATTCCTCATTAAAATTAAAAAGCTGTTCATCACATTGGCTTTTTTTTTTTTTTTTTTTTTTTTTCTGCTGCTGCTCTTATGACTTTCTATGCTCTTTGGTTTGTTTTTATCAGGCTGTGGGCCGTTCAGGACTCCCTGGCTCATCAGTCGAACCCCACTTGGATGTACCCCAGCATTTGCAAGTGGCAAAGCACCTAACTCCCTCAGGAGCATCAGAAGAACCCAGTGACCTAGAGGAGCTGGAAAAATTTGCTAAGACATTCAAACAGAGGCGAATCAAATTAGGGTTTACACAGGTGAGCAGCTTTGGGAATGGGAATGTTGATATTACATGACATGGACATGTAGCATGGAGGAGTTTGTGGCGAAGGAGTGGATAGAGGAAGGGGATGGATTAGATACAGATTTGTTTTCCTTGGAGCATCCTCATGTAAACACAAGAAGAGACCAGCCTTCTCTGATATTTCATTGCCATTACATCATTATCTGCAACAACTTGTAATATATGGATGCTGGGGACTGTAGGGCAGACTCCACAAGGAAGAAAAATCACTCTTTCGCAAAGGCAGGTCATGGAGAGTAGAGTGCATCTATTTGGGAAGTGATCTGAAATGTGGTCTGACAGGGGAAGGCTGTTGGGGCGAGGGGTTCTTGGCTCATGTCATGATTCGGATCCCCTCCGCAGGGCGATGTTGGGCTTGCCATGGGGAAGCTCTATGGCAATGATTTCAGCCAGACCACCATTTCCCGCTTTGAGGCCCTCAACCTGAGCTTTAAGAACATGTGCAAGCTCAAACCACTGCTGGAGAAGTGGCTGAGTGATGCAGGTAGGTGACATTGCTATGTACAGAAATGGTGTTGGTTTTGGCAAGTACCTAAGAGGACCCATCCAAGAATCTCATAAAAAAACAGGGGTATGGAGTTATGGCCTTCTAGTTCTCTGGCTGAGCTGGTAACAGACTACTCTCCTCTGTGTATCACACAGTGGGTTGCATAAGAATCTAGATATCAAACCACATGTGTCCTTTCACTCTAGTAATCTAAGCCTCACATTGCAATTTGTCCAGGGCAGTCCTTTCCTGCACTGGCTGTTGCTCTGTTAGATGGCCTCGGGCAAATCACTGGGCTAGTTCATTCAGTCCCTCCCTGTGTAAACTGGAAAGAGTAGGAAGGGACTCCTTTCAAAGCACTTAGATCAGCTCATGAGCAGTAATTAGAAAAGGAAGATATTACTGCAAGGGGAATCCCCAGTAGCAAGAGCATTGGCTTGGTATCCCATGGGCTGCAAATCCGTGTAGGAGTGCCAGTTGTCTGGTATGCTTGACCCAGCCCTTACCCTTCCTTTAGGAATTACATGTTCAACCAATTTATCATCTCAGGAGGAGTCTCAGCCACATGAGGCTTTATCCCAGTGATGTAAGTCAAAACCTTTAACGACGTGAAACTATATCATTTGAAAATATACAGCACTCTACAGAGATGGCTAGATGAAAGTTTTATCACTAGCTTTCTTTCCATATGTGGACAAGGTCACTGAGAGATCTGAGACTTTTGAAGCAATTTTAATAATATTCTCCCTTGGAGAAGGAGTCTACAATCTGAGAACTTGTTGCTTATTTTAGGAATAGCCACAGTCTCCGGAAAGAATCTAGGAATGAAAACAAGTGATGGTCTTCAAAATCTCTTTTCTCATCTTTCTCTCTCCAGAATCTGCTCCTCTGGATTCTTCCATGAGCACTCCCAATTCCTACCCCTCCGTTAATGAGATGTTTGGACGGAAAAGAAAGAAGCGAACCAGCATTGAGACCAACATTCGTTCCACGCTGGAAAAAAGATTTCAAGATGTGAGAGGAAAATCTTTCAATGTGCTTTCCCTCAGAGTCTGGCATTTACCAAGTCTCAATCATAGATTTCTTTTTTGCTCATTGTGATAGCTTGTTAGAAAATGCTTGAAAGCATTAACGGGAAAAGTCAAAGCCAAGAAATCGGACAGAGTTATTTCTTGGTGAACGTTTCTTTGAAGAAATTGCAGTTTCATTGCCACACTTTCTTGTTCTCTTCCACTAATCACTGCCCCAGATCCAAGCTGATCTTCTAGCATGCACCAGCCTCTTTTCTTCACGAGTTAAGGTTGAGGGTCATGGAACTTGGTGCATCACAGGGAGTGGAGGCTCCATTAAGCAGGTCTTGTGCCAGCAGAAAGGGTGAAAGCAGGAAGGGCCAGAGCTATTACTCTGGGTGGTGTTACTGAATCACTCAAGAAGGGGAGCTTCTTACTTTTCAAGCATTCAGTTTTTGAGTGGGATTTGCAACAGAAAACAAAGAGGGAACTGAGCCTGAACTCTCAGCAGAACTAAGTCACCCATGGAAAAAATTTCATCATAATTAATTTTGAACAGCCCTTGATTTCTCCATCAGATCTGTTCAGGTCAAGCTTTCCTCTGAAAGCTTTTAATGAGAGCTAAAGACAATCTTTCTCAGATTATTATAGATATTTCATTTTTAGCTACTATGAGATGTTCTGTGTATGGGAAAATGTCTTGGCACCTCAGCAATAAATGTTTTTCTCCTTTCAAGTCTCCAACACAGATCAAAATCCATAGAGCTAAATACTATTAAACACACCACAAAATAGGTGGTTTAAAAAAAAAAAAAAAAAAAAAAAAAAAAAAAAAAAAACAGAAATATCTCTTCTGAGATGATTCAGGTAAGTGTACAAACAGTGCCCAGAGTTCACGTGTCCTATATAGTCATAACAAGACTACCAGTCATTAGTTTTCCCTCAAGCAATGATTGAGGGTGCTGTTAAGATCAAAGAGCTTGGTGCTTTATGCAATAACAGGCCCAAGTGTAGTGATTCATCACCACTGATTTCGTGAAACTTTATGCTGAATAAGAGGTACTTTCTGGTTCACAAAACATAATCTCCCATCCAAATATTTACTCTTTGCCTTAAAAGCAAATTTTCTTCCTTCACCAGTTTGCAGCCAGCCCTGATCTTGTTCTCCTGCCTTTCAAGCAGCAGAAGCATCTGGTAGAACTCCTCAGACCTTTCTTTAACCTCCTGCATTTTCTTAGCAGAACCCCAAACCCAGCTCAGAGGAGATCTCCTTAATAGCAGAGCAGCTCTCCATGGAAAAGGAGGTGGTTCGGGTCTGGTTCTGCAATCGGCGCCAGAAAGAAAAACGGATCAGCTGTCCAATGCCATCTCCCATTAAATCACCCATCTACAATTCCAGGCTGGTGAGAGACATTGGATTAAGGGGATCTACAGGCTATTACAGGCAAGGAGGGGAAAAGGTAGAGGGAGAGATATCAGGGCTTGTTTCAGAAGGAACAGGACAAGATATTTCCTTGTGGGCACAGGACCCTGAGTTCATGCAGGCCCATCCCACAGCCCAGTGGGCAAATACATCTGCAGTAGTGGGTAGAGATGCAGCTGGGCGTGCCATAATCAAGATACTATTGTGTTTCTGCTAGTTAGTAGGTTTTTTCTACGTATAAAAGTGACAGAAACCTCCCTGCAGTATTAATGGTGCTGAAGCACGTGTGAATGGTAGGGAGAGGACATATTTGCAAGCAATATTTTGTCTTGAAATCTTCTGTGCAACAAGTGACAAGTGGTCCATCAGAAGGCAGGCAAATATCACAAGAAGTTGGGTCACATTGCATAACACATTTGGTTTAGAGTTGCAAAACTAAAATGCTGCTGGCAAGCCATGAATTCTTAAAGCAGTAGCTTAAATGAATAGTTTTTCTGTGACTGTGCCATATGAAGTATGTGCTTGCTCATCAGTCATTCCAAACAACGCATCGTATGTAGAGTACCACAGTTGATCAGCAGATGCCCCAGGCTTGCTTTGATTACAGGCACTCAGTTACTAATTGTCAGCTGAGATTTCTCACCCAGCAAGGACTCCTCAAAGGAACAAATGAGAAGCAACAACCGGTGGCCACAACCTGGCTAAGGGTATCCACTCTGAAACGCCCAAAACGCAGTGCCTCCTACCAACCACTCACTGCTGTTTCTGTTCCTCTCCAGGTCTCTACCTCAGGGTCCTTGGGGCCCCTCTCCGTCAATCCAGTGCATAGCACCATGCCCGGGACTGGTAAGCCATGCCAAGCCAGTGTCATGTCCCATTTTCTTCCCTCCTTTCTTTGTTCTTGCTCTGTGACTGGTCAGTTTCTAAGCCGTGATTACAGGCTACTCTTAATCGTCCCTTGGGTTTAGCCAGAGAAAATAGTCCCACATAACTGCTATGCAAGGGGTATGAGCCAGCAAGGCTTTCTCTTTTCTAGAAAGAAGATGTGGAAAGCTTCTGGAGACAATTTTGTCCCCAGGATAATGCTAGGTGAATTTTACTGCGGTATTCATATTTGGGAGCCAGGGAAACCCAGACTCCAAATAAAAGGAGTGCTACAGAGTAAGCTACTGCATTTTTTGAGCTGAGCACTGGCAGAATCTCCTCGAGGAACAATTCATTCTCACAGAAATTATTTGGGATGGAGAGGGCACTCCTCGCAGATTCAGCATCCTTGCTGCTGCAGGGCAGGCAGTGAATCAGGAGAGCAATGGGATGAATGAAGGATGGTGGCAGTGCTTGGCCTTTGGCAGGAAAGGAGAGCCCAGCCTCATTCTCCTTTCTCCTACTACACAGTAACGTCCTCGTGTTCCCCTGGGAACTCCAGCAGGCCCTCGTCCCCTGGCAGTGCGCTCCATGCCAGCAGCCCCAGCGCAGCACAGAGCAACTCCAAAGCTGCAATGAACTCATCCGGCTTCAACTCTTCAGGGTAAGGTCTCTAGTCTACTCCTTGCCAAGGGCATTGGAGGGCTGGGGAGAAAAGCAAGGGGCCCTCAGAGAAGGACATCTAGGGAGCTACATGATGCCGTGCTATTACATGAAGCTTCTCCTCTAACCTGAAGCTTCTTGAGAAATGACTATTTTTCTTCTTCAAGATAAATAGAAAATCCAGTTGTGCTTGCAATATTGATCTTGTTCCAAAAACAAAAAGGATAGAAACTTATAAGGACTGGTCTAAACTAATTATTTGTGTGGAAGATGCAGAGGAAGCTTTATTTTGCTGTTTCTTTTTAGACAACCTTCTCTGCAGCAAGCTTTCACTCCTGCAGTGCCATCCACAGAGCTGTCACAGAATAATGATTTCACAGTGGCAGATCAAATGTGGATAATGATTTTCTTTAGAGGAGAAGAAGCATCTTTTTTAAATGTTAGGGGTGCTATGTTAGTGGAAAACCAACCAAAAGTAGAGGTTGTAGCTCTGTAGCTGCTGGGCTTTCTGAGTCACAGATGACTCAGAGTCGAGGGTGATCCTGCACCATGAATCAGACCTCCTCTTACGCAGAGGAAGTCCAGCAGGCACGTAATGTATGCAGTCATGAGCACGCTGGAAGGTGTCACTTGGAAAGACACGCTTGCTGCACGCTCCTTATGGGAGCAGTGGGTTTGCTGAGTGCCCAGCCCAAGGCTCTGAACATAATAGCAGGGATGATTTTTTCGAGGGAAAAGGTTAACAATATGGCAACTGTAGTTTTTATTCCCTGTGTCGCAAACAGATCCTGGTACCGATGGAATCAACCTACCTACCTCCACTGAGATGACTTCTCCATCATGTGTAAAAGGAGCTGTGACTTCTAGCTATGGACCAGCTTCTCTAGGAACAATGCTTGGGGCAACGTCTGGCATCCCAGTGCCTTCAAAACGCAGCCAAATGAAGGTCTTGTTTAGGGGAACCCAGAGCAGCAGACCTCTCCAGGGACTCAAATTGCAACTGACCTTCCCCAAGGATTCTCAATGCCAACAGTGACATTTTAATAATCTTCCAAGCATCCTCTTCAAGAATGATCCCCTGCTTAGCACTATTAGCATGAAACACTGCCCTCTGCTTTCAAATCTCTGCATTCACACTGGATTGCTTGGCAATCTCCAATCTGGAAGGATTTCTCTGTCATGACCATCTTTTCCCCTCACTCATTTCAGAGCTTCCCATAAGAAGGGTCTATCATGATGTTACTATCACGCACACATACTATAAACCCCCAAACTGAGCCGAGGTTACCCAATTCATTTCACCAGAGACCTGCGTCTAGATGTGAGCCTTGGTATCCAATAGATTGCCAAGGTTAATGGCACTGTGCTTTATCCACCACCAACCTTGCTTTGCTTTGTGTCCTTCTGCCCTGTTTCTAAAGGTTTTGTTTTCTTTTTATTTCTTTTTTAAAGTATTTTAGAGCCTTCTAATTTTTCCCTTTAAAAAAAAAAAAAGATTGCCTCTTTTTGCAAAATCGGTGTCCAGGTCTTGTTATTGTTCGCAGCTAACCTCGCTGTTCCACTGGAGGATGCCACTGTTAGAAACCCCTGGATGAACTTCTAACTCCACTGAACACAGAAGTAGTCTCTGTTGATTTGATGGGCCTCAGAATAGTCTTGACTCTCCCCCTTTTACTTATCCATGGGCTTTTTCTGATACTTTTTCTGACTTTTTATTTTAATGATATGTCAGTAATGTAGCTTGCCTATGCTCTGCAGCATACTCTTCTGGTCCTAGGAGGATGCTTTGTATTGCTTGCGTGTGAGTCTTGGTGAAAGCGTATGCAAGTGCATCTTAATTTCATGAGACACCAAAGTATATGAAACTCCAACTTTCATAGTATATCACCAGGGAAGTTGTGGTTATTTTGCAGTTCTCCTCCAAGAAAGAGGTAGATATTTAATTTTGTTAAAATAGACTTGGGTAATGCCTGGTCAGGTTATCAGTGGGTACAAGTAATTAATTCTGCGGAACTAGAGTAAATGACTGCCTGGTTCATAGAATGTAAACAGACATTTTTTAAGTAGTATTCTTATTTTGTGATGGGGCTTTTTTTAGGTAAATGTGAGCTTTTTTTTTAACCTTTTTTCTTAAAGTAAAAATTATTCTTTGTCACTTTTCTAGGGTAGAAATGTATTCGGTTCCATTGTTTCTTATCTACTTAACCAGTTGTGAAATTATTGTCATAGTGATTCTGTGCACATCAGAAGTTTTGCAGCTACCTTTACAACTGGGAACACATAGTATATAGAGACAAATGTATTGCTTCAAGTGAAGTTTCTTTATAAAATCAGACACTAATAATGAGGGAGACTGAGAAAGTTAAGGTAACATTTCTTTACAAATGGAAATCAAGAAAAATATTTTCTTTTTTTAATATTAAATCATTTAGAATGTATAGTGCAAAAAAGGGACAAACAGTTTTGTTTCTTGAGATTTCCCAGATAGTACCACCATTTAACTAAAATACTTGCACCGTAATTTTTTTTAGCAGAAACACTAAAGCTATATGAACCCTTTTTTCCCCAACAAAATCTGTTGTGATTAAAAAAAAAATCAGTTTGCAGAGTAAGAAATGTAGATAAGCGTTCAAGTAAGTTTTCTGATTGCCATGACCATTCTCTCAGCTGTTAATTAATTTTTCTTAGGTCCTTAAAGGCAGAGTCCTTGATGGCCGTGTTTGCCATTGCTTTCTGCTTAGGTTCACAAGGTGCCACAAGCCCTGCACATGGTTGTGCTCAAGCTGGGCTTTGGCAGGGCTGGCGCGGAGGAGATGTGGGGACTTGCCCCATGGCATTTGTTACAGTGGTGGGTTCCACAGGAGCTCCGGCGGGCCCTGCGCTGACAGGGTGCAGGCAAGGAGGAGCAACAGCAAGCAACAACTCTTCAGAAAGGTTTCCTTTCAACGAAAACATACTAATGCACTGGGGCTTTGTTGGAACAAGCAAACCTTCACAGAGGTGTGTTTCTCTCTTACTTGGTCTGAAAGCAGATTTTCTGCATGAAAACTTAAATTCTCAGTTAAGAAAAAACAAACATCAGGAAACCAAAGCACTGAGCTGTCCTGGTACCAGAAAGGAGAGGTTTCTACTCCGATCCCTTGTTTGTGATGGGGTGAACCACCCAGGCTCCCAAGACAAGCCAACAAGGATTGATGATCATGCTGGCTCAGGCTACATCCAGTGGGTCATAAATGAGGGGCATTGGTTGTAAATGGCAAATTCACAACCCATCCCAAAAGGAGAAGCCTCTGCCTCTGTAACTGGAAAGCACCTCCCTTGCTACCTCTGCAATGAGCTCCATGAGTCAGCCATAATTTTGTGGTGCTTGTACGCAATCTTCATTCAAAAACAGCTTAATATGAAGACTTGCACCAGCCTCTTCCCTCTTTCTTAAAATTAGTGTTCTGCTACATAATAGAAATGAACACATCACATGACGGCATACAGCTAAGACATTTAAAATACATGTTATTATCACTATTATGAGTATTTAAAAGCTAATAGATAGGAAGAATGAACTTAAACCATAAATTTGCACCTTGGGACACCTGGCTTTATTTTATAGTTTATTCCCCCACTTCCTGCGTGACCTTGGGCAGGTAGTTTAATCCCCATCCCACAATAGCAATGATAATCCTTCCCGTCTCCCAGTCCTCAGCTCATGCACAGCAGTATAGTTCACGTGATGACAGTGATTGATGCTACTGTAACACTTACTTGTAGGCAAAGCCTTAGTTTCCAAGTCACGTATGTTAAGGAAAAATCGCAAACTATTTCATAGACTAAAACTATTGTTTTAAAAGCTGTGTTGATTCCCTTTATATTCCCAGCATGCAAAATTTACCTGATAACAGATATAGGATTCATACAGAAATTATCTGATCTGTAACTCAGCTACTGATTTCAGAGACAGTTTGCTAAAACTCTTGGTACATGATCACAAAGGTTTGTGAGTCTGTTAGTAAAAAAGCCTGTGAAAATTAAAATTGTGAAAGGCCAGGTACTGGTTACAGTAACAATTTCTGAGTGCTGTAAATATACATATTTTTATAATATGGAAAAAAAATAGCAAGATCATAGTTTGCCTCCAAACTACTGCGTAGCATCTCACGCCATTTCCAGAACTTCCTCTCATTAATTTGCTCACCAAAGCAGCCCTGAGTACATTTGGGCAGATGATTTCTCAAAGCCAGGGAGGGGAATTACAGACGTATTAGACGCTGGGCAGCAGCGTCTGCGTGTTAGTGCAGCAGCTGAGATCAAAGCCAAGCTATGCCAGGTGCTATGCAAACACGCCATGAGGATAGATACCCACTGAAAAGTTTACAAACACAGTAAAGTAGCTCTTAAGTTTAGTGATAAATGATCCTAAACAGGAAAAGCTACGTAAGCAACTGGCCATGCACCTGTTTCGCAAACAAAACAAAGCCGCGGTTGCAGGGAAAAGGTCCACGTTGCCCTGTTTCTAGGAATGAGTCCTGTCTCACAGCAGCAGTGGCAAGGGATCAAAAAAAATCCCGGGCAGGAAATTCCAGCTTTCCAAGACTTAGCGTCATCTCCCACAGCACAGAGAAGCAATGCAGGGAGCTATTGCTCACAGACAGATGTGGTCACGGTGGCTTTATGAACACAATCTCCTGAGCTGCCTCATCTGCTACTGAAGAAGCCCATGTGCCCAAAACCAGCCTCCTGCTCTCTGTCCCAACTGTTTCCTTCAAGAAGACCTCTACCTTCTGCGACTTGAGCATCACTGACGTGAGCCCCAGGAGTGGGTGAAGACGCAGGTCTCCCTGTACAAAATATCTCTTTGGGTACCATCCCTGTTGCCTGTGAGTATAAGGGTGCAGCTGCTGTCACCTCCTGTTTTCATCTATGCTCTGCTCTTTTGCAAGCTCTCTGCTGACCTAATGGCCATTTAGCTCCAAAGTGAAGTTAAGGACACAATATGCTTTTGAAAGTAATGAGCTATCAGTAAAATTCACATTATTCCTGTTCATCTCAGCCAGAGGCAACTAAGCTGATTTCCTCAGACTGTAAGAGAGAGGACAGCCAGGAGCGTTTGTCCCTGTTTGCAGGTGTTAGAACATGTGTAGGAAATGCTAAAACCAGATCTGAATGACTAAAACCAAGGCAACTTTTCCACATAACTGCTGTAGCAGTCCCAAAGCTCTGAGCGAGCTTGTGATAGAGGCAGAAGGGGGATTACCAGGAACAAGAAGGTAGTGCCCTGATAATTCCAGGATGTTTAACGGCGCCTGAGAAACTCAGAACAATTTGCTGTATTTTATTTCATTTATTGTTTATTCCTCTTTTTCCTCATTTTTTTCTATCTGTGGGAAACCAACTGGGGTTCAGGAGCCTGAGGTTCCGCTCCTCACCGATCTCAGCCTTCTCGGTGACCTGAAGGAAGTCTGCCAGCATTTCCTAGTGTTTAAACGCTCTTATCAAGCGCCCTCCCCATTCCTGAAGTGCACAGCCCTGGGGCTTGTCTTCCTGGCAGAGCTGGCACAGATCCTAATGCTCCTACACGACGTCTTTGGTAGCAGAGCTTAGATTTAGACTCGCTTTTGTTGATCCCGATGTCTTAAGCCAGTAAAGACTCCTGCTAGAGCTGAGCAGGGACTCTCTTTCTCTGTGCCCGTGTCTCTTTGCCTGCCCAACCTGGGGGCTTATTCCAAAGTGGGGGCCAAATGCTGGTGCTGGGAAATCAGGCAGCTTTCACTGGAGTCCAACAAATGATCTGTAGTCTCACAAGAAGCACATTTTAATCAGTCAGCAGAGCTTTCATAGCGCACAAAATACACTATGAAGTGCAGAGCAGACCAAACTGGCCTTAGATCAGGACTTTCTTAGGTGCTGAGTGATTGGTTTTACTCTCTGTGTAGAGTTCTTTGACTGCAAGGGAGATCTGAGCTTGTTTGGAACACAGAATTTCCTTTAGGTCTTTTTATTTTACTTTTTTGAGCAAGCTGAATAAACACAGCTTACATGGTACTGACAGCGAGTTCACTGCGTGGACCCCAAGCTTTAGGCCTGCTCTTGTGTTCATCTACAGAGCCCACGAGCAGCACGCGAAGGGCTCCCACACGCCGTGCAGCCGGTCACCCCGCGCTCGGAGGGAGCGGAGCCCTTTCCTGGTTACTCATGGCTGCCTCTGCGGGCCTGGCTCTCCGCTTCAGCACAGCCCTTCCTGTTCGGCGTGTTCCCCAGCACATCCCTCACCACTCCCAGTGCCCAGACAGTCCCAAACTCACACACTCTTATCTCAACCTCCTTCCCTCTTTGCAGTCAGCACAGGGCAGTGCACAAGGGGTCACCGGGAGGGCTGCTATTTTGTTCAAAACTGAGCAAAAACGTGAGAGAAGAGGACTCCAAAAGGGGTTTTGTTTAATTGTTTCTCTCGCTCTCTCTCTCTTTTTTTTTTTTTTTTTCTTAACGAGGACAAAAGCACCTCCCCTCCCGCCTGACTCAGCTTCATTCTCCGCTTCATTCCCCATCAGCACGGGGAAAACACGCGGCGCAGCCGCGGCCGCTCCGCGCGGGGCTGAGGGGCGGGCAGGGGCCCGGCCGGGCCGGCTCGGATAAAAGCGCCCGGGCCGGCGGCGCCGCCTCCTTGGCCGGGCGGTCCCGCAGCCCGCGCGGGCGGTGCCGGCGAGCGGAGCCGGGCCGGGCCGGGCCGGGCCGGGCCGGGCCGGGCCAGCAGAGGAGCGGCCGGAGCGGGTAAGGGGCGGCGGGGGCGGCCCCGGGGCCGGGATGCTCCGTGTCCCCGCGGGGGCGGCTGCGCGGGGTCCCTGCCCGGCTGTCCCGGCCCCGGCGAGGGAAACCCCAGGGCAAGGGTGCTGCTGGCTCTGGGGTTTGCCTGCAGGTCTGCGGTGGAGGGAAGGGCTTGCAGGGAAGCTGGAGGCAGGTGCAAGGGGAGGAGGGGACATCCTCCGGTTTATGGGACAGATACAGAGCTTGTTTTGATTTTTGTTGGGTTGTTTTCCTCCCCTGGGGCTCCTGTTTATGAGCAGGGGCTGATAAGGAGGCCTGTGGACTGCATGAACACCCTTGATAGGGCTCTGCTCACAACTTCCCCATGCTTCTTATCCAGCAGGATGGTTTCCACCATTCTTGAGGTGAGCTGCAGCCTCCTTGCCTGGCTCTCCCTGTATGCTGCCCTCCGCTCCTGGAACAAGCAGCGTTCCTACGAGTGGAGCTGCCGTTTGGTCACCCTGTTGCATGGCGTGATCGTCACCTGCCTCTCGGGTTACAGCGCTCTCTTTGATGGCCCCTGGCCTCTAACCCATGCAGGTATGTTTGGAGTCCTAGCTCAGAACAGCGTGTCACCCAGTGGGAGTAGTAATGCTGTCTCTGTTTCTATTGGAAGCAGAGTGAGGGTCTGATCTTTCTTGCTGTCTACGTTTTTCCATGTACGTATGTGAGGCTGAACTCTCCTGCTTCTCTTCCACCCTTACTATTTATTATTCATCGTCTCACTTGTATTTTGTTTTTTATCCAAATACTCTTTGAGAGCTTTTAGGTTGGCAGTTTGAGTTTATCACAGTATCAGAGTTAGGTGTGGCAGTGTGGACTAGACTAAATGCTTTTAGCTCTTCTGAGGCTGTAATAACTCCTAGCGTTGGTGTTTGTGTTTGCTGTTTCCATCATTCAATCTCAAATTGTTCTGCTGATGGGGCCAGGCTACTCATTCCTGCTTTCTAAAAGGATGGAGAGAAGAGGAGGGACAGAGCAGGGAAGGACTTTGGGGTCTGATAAGCAGAGACAAGTCTGAAAACCGAACAGAACCAGGCACCACACTTGGCCTATAGGACAAGACGAGGAGAGAGGCATATACGCATTTCCTTTCCTTTTTTTTTTAAAAAAAATTTATTATTTTTTTTAAAGACCTCAGCCTTATGTACATCTTTCATTTCAGGTTCACCAAACACATCTCTTCAGACTCATGTGCTGTCCCTGACTTTGGGTTACTTTATCTTTGACCTGGGCTGGTGCCTGTATTTCCAGACAGAGGGGGACCTGATGCTGCTCCATCACACGCTGAGCATCTGTGGCATGATCATGGTGCTGGGGCTTGGCAAGTCTGCTACAGAAGTCAATGCTGTTGTATTTGTTAGCGAGATCACCAACCCGCTGCTGCAGACCCGGTGGTTTCTGCGGGAAATGGGACGTTACCACAGTATTCTGGGAGAGGTGGTGGATTTTGTCTTTGTCTTCCTCTTCCTGGTACTGCGAATCGTGGGAGGAGCTGTGATCATGTACGCGATGGTGACTTCTCCTCATCCCATCTGGCTCCTCAAGGCTGGAGGCCTGGCTATGTACATCGTGTCTTTGGGATTCATGTTTGAAATCTGCAGCTTTGTTAGGAGGAAAATACTGAAAAAATGCAATTCCTGGAAAAGCAGGAGGAGTATGGATGCACCCGAGAGAACTAATGGGCACTTGGCAACTCATTAACTGTGTTTGTGGAAGACCATCCTTTGGGAGAGGGTCCTGCCTATTGAAGCTCATTGCTGTGAAAAGAATACCTAGAGATGATGTGAAATGCACTTTCTGGCACTGCTCTGCTACCCCTGGAGGACATGAATTGGCTTTAGGAATGCAGTAAAACGAACTGAAGAGAGTTTTAAGCAAAAAACTGAGGGACTTGGCAAGGTAACAGACCTGTATTGATTCCTAGACTTGTCCAGCAATAGTAGAGTTTGTAACAGGGAGGTAGTGCCAGAGCCTTTTGGTCTGCAAACTGTAAGTGCATAGTGTCTATGTTCTTTAGTCATTTCCTTGGAGGCAGTAGTACCTTACTGTGTAAGCTGTCCTCTGAGTACTCAGTTTCTAGTGATGGTATTCCAGCTAAGACAGTGTTTTACCTCAATGTTTTTAATGACATTTCCCTTTTTTAAATGCTTGCATTCAAGCAGATGCTGTTTTTAATGCTTCTCTGGAATTAATTCTGGTGCTGTTGTGAACACCATCAAGAATGAGGCTTGTGCCAATAAACTCCATAAGCAGATTTTCATCTAGCTTTGGAGAGCTTTCAAAAATGAAGGTATCTTGTGGTTGAGAGACAATAGAGGATAGGCCTGCCTGGATGCTGTATTGCTACTGGGACTGCCTCACTTACAGATCACTTAAGCTTAATTCAAGGTTAACAAGAGCCAAATAAATGATGATATTTTTAGGAGTGATGGTGATATGGATCTCAGTGTGCCATCTGTTCCACACCAGCAGGTCTCAGAGTATAGACCAGTTCTCAGGGTGCTTAACTTGTTGCAGGAGTTGTATTCTGACTTTCCCCCAGCGGTTTTAATGTGAATTTCTCTGCACTTGAGGCTGAAGTCGAGATGTCATTTCTCTAAAGGCCTCACACCCAAGAAACAAATATCCCTGTGTTTCCCTCTGGCTTAGCAGGGCTGGTTGCCTTTCCCTCCTTTCTGTTTTCCAAAGACCTTGTTTAAATATCCTTAATGAAGGATTAAATATCTTGAGGAAGTTGACATGCTGCTCATAATACAAGGAGGAATTAAAGACTCCCTGAAATTGTCTGTGTGTCTCTTGCCCAAGCATACTGTCTCCTCTCTGATGTATAAGAGAGGAGTGATGGGAATAAACCTACTGTGGTGACGGGGCCTTGGGAGCAACTCCAGGCCCCTTATCACCCGACTGCTCAGTGCTGATGCCTGCCTTGGCTGGGGTTAGAGTAAGGTGGCTGGAGAGATTAAAAAGGGAGAAAACAGGAGCCTTGCACTGCCACCGTAGCTCTGGGGACTATGGGGATTATTGGTGAGGTGTGAAGTCATGCCAAAGTCACTTGTCCTTCTGAGAACTCCTATCTGAGATTTCTAATAAAGTTATGTTCTCTTTTTAAAAGAAACACTTGCTGTAGTGTTCTTTTGTCCTGGATCTTCAGGAGGAGTGTGAAGCCAGCACTGCAGAAAGGAAGGGCTGGCAGGTCGGGCAAGCACGCCAAGGCTAGCAGCCTTGAGCAAAGCTCTGGCCAAGGCCTACACACCGCTGGGAAGGAGCGGGGTGACCGTAAAGCAAACGCGGAGCCACGTGCCCTGCACGCAGGCTTGAGGGAGAAAGGATGGATGAGCGTCAACTGGAGCTCGCTTAGGACTGAAGTTCCCTTTAACCTGCTTTGCCAATGAGTCACTGCCAGTGCTGTAGGATCCTGGGAAAGTGGCAGGGAACTGAGGTTGTGTTGGCTCTTGATGGACACAAGGTTGCATGGGAGCTGTAAAATCTGTTCTGGTTATGGCCTACATCCCAGCCTTTTTTTCCTTCTTTGTAGTAGCATCTTATTATAGAGGTGACTGTTTTGGAGGCTCAGGTTACACGTGATTTATTTAGTGTATATTTGATAGCAGAAAAGCATCCCATGGGATTTTTTTTTCCTCTTTTGCTAATGCTTGAGAGGAAGCAATTTTTTTAATGCTTGCTATAGCTGTCTGATTTTTGCCAGGCCTAATGAGGGCTCTTCTGCAAAAAAAAAGTGAACAGGAGTATTGACTCATAACTGAGAGACTCCACCTTTCCAGTTTATTTTTGGACAAGGCATTTCCAAATGATGATAAACTCTGTATCATCTGTGTTGTGAACTCTAGCATGGAAATAAGACAAGAACAACTAATTGACTGATGTGCAAGGGCATGGCTGTACTATGCAGGCTGGAAGTGAGCAAATAACTGTTTGGAGAGGCTCCTGTCCCTAGCTGTTGTGCTGAACACTATTCCTCTGCCGGCAAAACGAGCCGGCGCAGCTCAGCCTGCCTACTGAAAGGGCTGACTTGGCACAGAGCAAACACGAAAATTAGTGTATAAGCTGCACCTAACTTCTGGCACAATCCACCGGCAGGTGATTTAGCTTGAGCCTGTGCTTCACTGCGTGCGAATTGTGCACGTTGTATGATCTGGAAAAACAATGCAGGGAAGCCCCAAGATCCCGCAGAGAAGCGAGTGCCTTTTTATGGCTGCCGCCGTTGCCGCCGTTGCCGCCGTTGCCGCCGTTGCCGCCGTTGCCGCCGTTGCCGCCGTTGCCGCCGTTGCCGCCGTTGCCGCCGTTGCCGCCGTTGCCGCCGTTGCCGCCGTTGCCGCCGTTGCCTTCCCTCCTCCCGGCCGGTAGGTGCCCCCAGGCCGGCGGCGCGCGCAGGGCCGCGCTCGGCTCCGCGCGGCTCCGCTCCGCCCGCAGGTGGGTGCGCGGACGCGGGGGTCGAGCCGGCGCCCGCGGGATTCCTGGCCCCTCTAGGCTCTTTCCAGCCTCCCTTTTCCCTGCGCGCAGGGAGCAGCCGCAGCCCGTGCTGCGGCCGCGCATCCTTTCTCCCAGCTCTGCTGGCCGGGCTGGGTCTGGCCCGTGGAGGCGAGCGGCTGTTCCCGGGCCTGCGCGGGTGATGCTGCTGCAGCAGCTGCTGCTGCTTCGGAGGGTATTGCCCGGGGCGGCGCGATGCGGGGATGCAGTGTCTACGGGTGTGTTAATAGCAAGCGGCGGGCTGCGTTGTGCAACTGATGTATTCCAAGGGACAGGGAGAAACGGCCTGTGCGGATAGGTTGGGAACGCGCCTTGCAATGCGGAGAGGATCTTCCCGGCTCCATTAGCGGTCAGGCATCCCTCTGCCCAGCATCTCCAGTCCCTCTTGTCTCATCTGAATCCTGCTGCCTTACCCACTGCCCTTCCGCATGAGGCAGGGCCCTGAGTGCTGCCTGTGCCAATGGGCACAGTGCGTTGGAACAGTTAATCACATCCGTGTGTCATCTTCCCGTGTTCCCTGGGCCCATTAAAGCGTAATGGTCTTGTTTTTCCAGCCGCCTCTGCCGTGCCGCGTGCTGCGGGAAACAGGACAAACGGGAAGGGTGGGAATTGGAGGCTGGCGCCTCATGGCGCGTGGCCCTGCCGCGTTCCCCAGCCCGGGCAGGAGTCCGGGGGTGGTCAGCGGTGCCCAGCGGGAAGCTGTCACCCTGCAGCATGATGCAGCTTCTCCCAGAACACCGAGGTCCCCGCATGCTTAGGAGACACATCTTACAGAGAGGTGCTATAAATACAAGCGAGTGGTAGGTATAACGTGGTTATATATTTGGGGGAGGTAGCCATGCTTTTGTTTCTTGTCACTCTTTTGCAAGTGGTGTTGCAACACTGGGAGTGTGTGTTACCAGTGAACGTAGAAAGAAAACTGTGGCAGTTTTGGGGGCAGAGGAAGAGCCAAGCCAGCAAGCAGCACGGCAGGAGGAGCAGGTCAGGTGGGTGGCGCAAGCAGACCATTGCAATGCAGGGTGTGTGGACAGGGAAGAAAGATCAAGGGGCAGGAGTAACTGTGGATCAAAGGCTTGTTGGCAGCTGTGAAGGGTATCATCCTGTCACTTAGGCAGGGCAGATGAACACTAACAGATCCTGACCAGTCTTTGCATTATAGAGTGGTTGGAGAAGTCCTCAGAGGTGCTTTCCCAAGTCCTGGTTTGTTTTCTGTTCAAGAAGAACTCATTGTCTTAAAAGATCATTGCTTTCAATACGTCTTCCCATAGTACAGGCGGCACCGGTCTGCATGTTGGTGGCTGCTATTGAACCTGCCCTAATTCTCAGAGGAATTGTATTTTTCCAACACCATTTATCCTGGCATAGGTGACAAAATGGAGACTCCCAGAAGCTACCATAAGCTTTTCCACTGAGTCATTACGTGACCCAAAACAGTCATGTTGTTGTCTTGTGCCACAGTGTCCCCATGAGAAACTGCTGATGTTGGTTCTCCTTTGAGAATCCCAAGGGCTGCTTAGGAGTTAAAATTTGTATTGTAAAGTCTTCGTTTGGATTGGTGTAGTATCTAGGAGTTTGGAGGAGAGGTTGGGGGCCTCTGGAAACAGTTTTTCACCTATTCCTGTGTTACAATAGTGAGTGCCTTTGAATAAAATTGTCAGGAGCAAGGAACACAAGAAATAGTGCTGACCACTGTCCTGGGATCATTCCTGGTGAAATGCTCTACTGGGTTGCACTAACAATGCCAGGCACCCAGACTTTCTGATCCATTTCTTCCTTTCATTCCTGGGTCAGGATGCTGTTTCCTCTGCCTCTGCGGGTAGCCTGCAGCCTGCTTGCTTGGCTGTGTCTCTACGCTTGGTTCTGCCATCGCTACAAGCACCGGGATTATGAATGGAGCTGCAGGCTGGTCACCCTGACCCATGGCATCCTCGCTACCTGTCTCTCTGCTTATATTGGCTTTATCGATGGTCCCTGGCCTTTAACTCATGCAGGTATGTAATAAAAGTCGTGGTCCCAAGTCCACTGATGGCACAAACTGGGATTTTTCCTATCACCCTGTAGCCCACATCCTTGAGAAACATTGACTGTAATAGTCTGTGGGATTCTTTGTGATGGAAAGCAATAGAGCAATGAAGAAGCTGGTTTCGCGTTTTGCTTGCATGATGGCCCTCCTCACCCACAGTCCAGCC
The DNA here is from genome assembly GCF_059628265.1 of Tinamus guttatus. NCBI lineage: Eukaryota > Metazoa > Chordata > Aves > Tinamiformes > Tinamidae > Tinamus > Tinamus guttatus. The sequence continues at coordinate 611,512 of NW_028288627.1, read as the reverse complement.
AAGGGTGTCATCACGCTGTGTGGGCACTACGTGTGTGCAGCTGTTAGGCTTACAGATACAGTATTATGACTTCTCTGACTTGTGCAGCTGAGCAGTGGTCAGTGCAGGATAATTTCTGCCTGTCAATGCTGGAAGTGAGTGCCCTTTTTCTGCCCCACATCCTGCCTGCTTGTTACCTCTGTGCTTTAAAGCTCTGGCTGATGTCTTTCTGTTTCAGGTTCGCCAAACACAATTCTTCAAGTGCATGGGCTGTGCCTTAGCTTGGGCTACTTCCTCTTCGACCTCTTTTGGTGTGTGTACTTCCAGACGGAGGGTGCCCTGATGCTGGCCCACCATCTGGTGAGCATCTTGGGCATCACAGCGTCCTTGGCACTCGGTGAATCGGCCGCTGAGGTCAACGCCGTCATCTTTGGCAGCGAGATCACTAACCCGCTGTTGCAGGCCCGCTGGTTCCTGAGGGAGATGGGCTGTTACCACAGCCTCACAGGCGACCTCGTGGATTTCTTCTTCGTGGTTCTCTTCACGGGGGTGCGGATTGGAGTGGGGGCCTGGCTGATGTACTGTGAACTTGCCTCTCCCAAACCCAGGTGGTACATTAAGTTGGGTGGCGTGATCATGTATGCTGTCTCCTGGGTTTTCATGGTCAGCATCTGTCGCTTCGCGAGGAGGAAGAGCATGAAGAAGTACCACGCTTGGAGGAGTCGCAGGAGTGAAGAGTTGTACTTCAGAACAAATGGACATTTGAAAAATCACTGAGTGGATGCCGAGCACAACCTTCCTCGAGTTCATAATCTGGCAAGGAGGGAATCATGCCTGAAATGCCACTGTCGGGAAAGGAGCCAATGCACGTTAGCAGTTCTGGAGCCAAATTTCTCTCTGGCATAACTCCATTGAAATCTATGGAGCTATGCCATGGATTCATGGGATCTGCACTGTTTGGCCTGGCAGGGGCTGGCTCCATGTGTATATAAGTATAAACTAAATGATATTAGTGAAATAAGGGCTAATTTTACAGACTAAACATTACTAGGTCAGCAGTGCAGGTGTAAATAGCAGTGTTAGTAGCTAACTCCTTCAGCACTGGTACAGTTTTGAAGGATATGAGGAAATAACACTAAGTCTTGATGTTCAGTGTTTGGTACAGTCTAGGGTGACTGTGTTTATGCTCTTAGGAAGAAACATGTTCTAGTGTTTCGTGCGATTTGGGCAGAAGTAGCAATTGGGGTTCCTGGCTCTTCCACCAATTTGTTCTGTGACCTTGGGCAAGTCACTCTAACTCTGTGCCTAATTTCCCCATATTTGAATTTGGGGTGATGGACCTGACCCATCTGTGCTATGCACTTTCAGACCTTTACTTGAGAGGTGCTGTATTAATGCAAAGTGATGGTGGTTACCTGCACTTTGTTCATTATCCCTACGTTTCCTCTGGGAGAAATAATTTTGGTGGTTGAGCTAGCAGGTGACTTTAGCAGGGACAGTGTTTTAGGTAGGCCTTTATTTGCAACCTTTTATAATTGCTTTTAATAACTTATTAAATAACTTACAATTTTTTTTTGGTAGCGCCCAGACGCTCTAATCAACATTGGCACCTTGCAGGACTAGGTGCTTTATGAATACACCCAAAGAGACAGCTGCTGACGTGAAATGCTTTTGTGACTTTCCCCTTGCTTCATTAAGAACTATTAAAATCTTATCTAGCCCTTCGACATACTGCCCTGAGCCCCTTGAGGGACCAGCACTCTCCCTTAGGAGAAGTCCCGTCAGCATTTGCCAGTAAATGGTTCTCTGGCTTGTAGGCCTCAAACATGGGCCAAGCACTGATTCTCTTGCAGAATGCTGAATTTCCCCTCTGCTGTGTTTATCGACCCAAATGCAGGCAGAGTGTGGAGCAAACTTGTGACCGAAGGGAGATTGCAGGGAAATACTTTCTTCAAGCTGCAAGTTGCTTTTTAAAATGAGAATAGTGAAGGATATTACTGCAGCGAGTGCTTTACTGCAGCAATCTGGAAACAACCTGTACTTGCTGTTTGCTGGGAATAGTGGTAACTGTCCGTGAAACCTGGGATCTGTGTGGGAAAAGGATTGGAGAGATGGGGGGGGGAAAAAAAAAAAGGCTTGTTTGAATATAGCATTGTTGTTTTTCCCAGAACTGTAGATACCACTTTCAACAAGAAAGTTTCTTCAAATCCAAGTTGGGATTTCTGGTCGAAAAGCAGCAAGTGTACATCTTCAAAACATGGTGTTAAGGTGGAAGGGCTACCCTCCTTCAAGGTCCTTCCTCTGCCCTGTTAAAGCCAGAGACCTCATCTTGACTTTCCTGCATCGGAAATGATGACTTGACATCCCCCTCTCCCAAACTGGATCTGAGTCATTTCAAAAAAGTGAAGACATATGGGGTAAGAGAGAATTATTTTTCAGCCTGGTGAGTAAAGAAGTGAACCTAACTAGGGAAACAGATGAGTATTACTTATCTGGTCACCTTAGCAGAGAAAAACTGCCCCCCAATTTGCAGCTACTGTTATTTATTTCACTGTATGTTCTTAAGCACTTTTACTTTGCTGTTGTTATTTAATGATAACTCTGAGCTTCAGCACACGGGTTCCAGTGCAGCTCAGATTGCAGTTCTGCTGTGGGCCTGGCCTGTTGCAACCAAAGACCTGACGAGCCCAAAGGGCTGCAGACTCAGAGCCAACCGACAGGTGAGCTGATCCTTAAAAGGGAACTTGACTCATTTTGCACAGTGCTGTGATGGAACTGTTGAGCCTTGAGGGGAGACGAGAAGGGCTAGCTGAGACTTGCTGGTTCTTCCCCAGCTCCGCTGTGGGCTGTGTCAAGGAACCTTTCTGCCTCAGCTTACCCACCTTAATGGGTGCAGTATTTGCCTACCTCGTGGGGTGTTTTCATTTGTTAACACTAAGCCATTTTTGATATATGCTTGGTTGTCTCTGTCAGGCTGTGCTTTGCTTTGAGCAAAGGACTTCTCATTATAACCTGTGATCATTACTTTCCAACCTGAACTTGGCGCTTGCCAGCACCTGATTTGCCTCACAAGAGCATGAGTCCGAGAGGCTTTGCAATGGTGCTTAACAGGCAGGAGTCAAAAGAGCAAGCTAGATGTGTGTCTGAGGGTCAGCCCTGCTGCCTGGTGTTCAGGTGGACTTCCAAGTTAAAGACAGGGGGTCCGGTGGGTTTTCTCAACTAAGCACTGCAGGACTTCTTGGAAAATTTGGACTCTGACCTCTGGTGCAGTCAATGTGCAGCTGAGTGTGTAGTTACTGCTCTTCTATGCAGGGACAGTAACTTACAACAGTTAAGGTGACTTCAGGTGTGTGTGAAACACACACCTTGTGTGAGAGCGTATTAGAAGATATTACACTTAACAGTGGAGTGGTTCCTTTCTTCAAACTGGAGGGAACTTGGTTGGAAGAAGCAGAGCGCTCTGATCAATGCTCAGGCTTCAGATTCTAAACAAGGATACCAGAAAGCAAAAGGGCAGAAAAGAAGGGCTCTGAGGGGGAGGAAGCAACAGCGCCTCAGAGCAAGGCTTGGTAGTTTGAGAAGTGGGATCGAGTACAGAAACCTGGGGGTAGCAAAAAAAACTTGCAAGCTGAGTGGAGCAGTGTAGGGGCCCTGTCTTCAGGCTACTGATTAGAGCCAGTTGTGGAAGTAAACTGCAGAGCTAGTGTGAAATGCTAACTTGTGTTTGAATTACTGTGTAATAGAAACTAATGTTCCACCAGTGAATGGTGTAGATGCTTTGTATTATGTTTTATAAAATAAAATTTCTTCAATGGTAATGAAAAACTGGATTTTCTTCTTTTGATGGTGTTCTTGTATAAGTCATATGTGGAATGACTTAGCACTGGGATAGCTACCAATACACACAGGACACTTACGAGTAAGAAGTGATTTAGAAAGTTCTTGCACTCCTTTTAAAAGCACTTCTTTGAAAGGGTATACTAAAAATAATAATAATAAAAAAGGAAGCATTTCTTCCAGAGCAATGCTTCTTTTCAGTGGGCAAAATAAGAGATCCAGACACTGACAAGAATTTCTGTGGACCAATTACTGTGCAAACCCAGAAGCAAAGAAAGGCCCAAGACCAAATCAGCAGTTCTGAAAATACATGTAGCCAAGTCTCACTCAGGAAAGATTGGTAGTGTTCTGTGCTGTGTTGGTAAAGAAGAGCTAAGCTGCCTTGCTCGTGGTCGCAGCATTTTGCCAGACGGCTAGCCTGCCAAAAGTCTGTTTCCATAAATAGTTAAGCCAATTTGGTTGTTTGGATGTAACCCTTAAATCTGCCTCCGGCTCCTCGAGCACTGGGGAGCTGTGTAGCACTGAGCCCTCCAGAGATGCTGGCTTATTTTACGTGCCCGGGGAAGTCCCTGTCTTGGGGACTGCACTAGCTTTATCCCAGTGTGTTGTTTAACCTCTAAGGTAGTCCATAAGCAGAGAAAAGAGTAAAGCAGCATTCAAAAGGTTTGCCTTGGAGCTGCAAACCTTCAGGGTACGTCATGTCTTTAAGAACACCACACCAGAATCCAGTCTTCAGTTGATGAGCAAATGTGCTTCACTGTGAAAAGTGAAATCTTGCCCTGCAAGCACACCAATATATTACATTTTACATCTTCCCATTATTTCTTTAAAATCCATTCCTTTCCTGCTGCCTACCTTTCCCTCCTATTGCTTTAGTGAAGCTCTGTAAAACTAACCTTTCCTTTTTAATCCTCTGCCCTCTTTTTCTAACTGAACTCCTTATCTGTGTTTGAAAAGACAGCTATTTTATGATATTCAGGGCTTTATCCCTTGCTACAGTGGCCCAAGCACTGATGAAAAAGCACAGCATTTTAAGTCTCTGTAGTCTAGACTAATACCACTGCTGTCAGCAGGTCTGTTTCTTGGATATAAAAGATGAGAGAATGTTTTAAGCTTCATGGAAGTTGTGGTATGTTTCTGATACTTGCAGACTTTGTGTAACTTGGCTAGAAGTAAAATAGCAAGTCTGCTGCTATTTCCAAAGAAATCAAGTTTCAGAGGTGGGGAGAGAATTGGTCAGCATTAGCCTTGTGTTGCATGAGCAATTTCTGGGCAAGGAGCAATTCTTTTTTGGTTATCCGACTGTACCAGTGCTTTCAGTCATGTTAAGCATTTGCTCTGGTAAATCAGCATAAAAGAACGTGTTTAGTTTTCGTCAGTTTGGTCTTGCTTCTCTGAAATTCCCAGGAGAGTTTTGCATCTGTTTGACAACAGAAGGAATCTTTAGAAAATCACTTAAAGAAGCAACCATGAAGATGTAGAAGGTGCATGCAAAAGCTTTTGTAAAGTAAGAGTCATTTACTGGTCATTAATTTTATGTATAAAATGAGAAAGTGACAGTTTTTATAGCTTTTTAAATGTAACGAGGTACAGGTTTTCAGGAAAGGTTGTATAATGTTATGCAAATGGTACATCATGTCAATAGGTTTAGATCTGTTCAGCATAACTGACAATCTTCAAATGTGATGAGGAAAAAAAAGTCATTTTTCCATCTCTTTGGATTTTATAGTAATAAAAAACACTTTTTTTTCTTTCCAGTAAGGGGGGACAGTGATTCTAGCAGAAAGCAAGAAGCAAGCCTCCGTGACAGAATGTATGGTAGCTTTGTCTGCCCTTACAAATGTTGCTGCTTTAAGTATGCTCATATGGAAAGAAAGCTTAGTGCTATAAAATGCTTACAGTGATGTGGCTTATCCAGGTTTAGGAACTGTAAGAAGCTGTCATAGCAGAACCATGTTTTAGATTAGGCTCTCTGTGTCTCTACTAGTGTTTTTACCAGTGTAACAGTCAGCGAAGTATTGCATTCCTATACAAATAATGTAAAAGCATAGACCAGCACTGTGTTGGGCTTCCAGCATTTACAATTAACTGGATGCCATGTAAGCTGCTTGTCTCTGCAGACAGCAAATCATGTGCCTGTTTGAAGGTATGAAATGCTAAAAGGCCTCTAAAGTTGCGTAGTATTGTGAACTTCTGCACAAATTCATGCCTTTTCAGGTTAGAATTGCATCAAGAGAAAGTGGCCTTTTGATGCATCATTGTATTGGTTTCTGAAGCAGGTTCCTTCCAGATTGCAGCGAGACTGGTTAGTGTCAGACCAACATCTGGCCAGAAAAATCTCCCTATTCTGTGGATGGCAGGGGAGGCAGATAGAGCTGGGTTTGGTCCAGGGTATATTACTGTCTTCCAAAATTGTATCAAAGGTAGAATCTCAACAAGTAGCAAAACATCACACGCATTATCAGCTGGCTCAAAGAATCTCACTCCACAGCAGTTCCCAGTGGTGCCAAAATAAACATCGGCCTTTAGATTTCAGGTGAGTTTGATGTGATTGACTTGCAGGTCATTACAAAAATCAATAAAGCAGGCAAGTTTAAGTTGTGCTAAGCTTGAGACCTAAGCCGGGCGAAAATCTACATGGGAAATAAATGTGGGCAACTGCACTTCAGGGGCTGAGAAAGCGCATGGAGGGACGTCAGCAGCTGCTGCTTTATCCTGCAAAGCCAAATGGTAGCAAGAGCCCCTTTTTTTGGTGAGGGACTGCTGTCCATGTCATTAAACGTGAGAAATGTATGGGTTAGTAAGACTTGGTGCTGTAATTTTGGGGGAAGGGGAGGTAGGCTTTTGGCTTGACAGCCTGTGGTTTAACTATGATGAATTCCTCCATTACAAAGTAAAAACAGCTGACAAGCTGCTGGTTGAAACAAATGGATTCACTTCATTTTCCAGCTGCTCAACTTCAGAGCATCCCAGCTCTTTGGTTTCTGGAGTGCCTGGCTGGGGGCCAGATGGATGGGGAGTTGGTCTAAGCATCTTACTGGATTTATTTGGCTTCCCATGACAACAGCCCTACCCCATCTCTTCTCATTTCTCGGCCTATCTGCACTGTTCTCAACTTAGTAGCAGCAAAAGTTGTGGGCACCAAGGATGCACTCGGGTTTGCAGTGTATGCTCTACTCGCTGATCTGGAGATGTGCAGACAAATGCTCACAGCATGGTATAATGAGTGCATCCTGCTGGAGACTCTGAACTTGCAAACCAGTGCATGCATTCATGCATGGTAACATGGGCTGGGATTTCTTTCATTGAAAACCAGGCTGATGTCAGCCAATGTCCTGTCTGTCCTCCAGAGGTGCAAATTTGCATGTGCATTTGGGAAATCAGCTGTCTCTTAGCTACCCTTCGGAATCACCTTTCCTGCATTTCCTCTTCAGTTGTGCAAGGCTCGTGGTGGTGGCTATTGCCTTCCAAAAGTAGCTGTGTGGTTTTTGCATGGCGATTTATGGTATGTCTAAAGAACGGAACAGGATACTGGTACAGTCTGTCACCAGCTAATGGATCACCTGTAAGGGGCAAAACACTGGAGATTTTCAATTCCAAGTCTATAACTTTTCAAATCACAAATCACATAACTAGTAGTACAGATAAGGTTAGAAAACTCTTAATCCATTTAATTTATATCATGGAGGTCAAAGCGACACTCAGCTAAATCATATCTGAGCTACAGCACACAGTTTTATGAAGCTGTCTAGTCTTGGCAAGGTCTGCAGAGGATTCATTGCACTTGCAGGTAAGTTCTGTTGGCTGAGTATTCTGTTAAAAATGTTCTGATGTGACTTTTTCATAATACAAAAGTATGTTTGGTTACATTCCCTGTTAGTTCATGCTTAGGCTGAAATTTGAAGTATCCTAGTTCTGAGGCAAGGCAGCATGACAGGCAGCTGGCATCAGGGCATGATGAGCCTTTGCTTATCCCTCCTCCTAATTGCTCTGAGCCAGTAGTGGGGCAAATCCCGGTCAGACTGAACCAACCAGAGCATCCCAAAGCTGCAGAGTCTGACCCTGGTTTGAAACGCTTCTTTCAAAAAGGGGATGTGTGAGGATAGGGCAGGTCTTCGTCAAAATGTCCCCAGGACAAGCTGTAGAAGAGTTGTCATGCAAGGATGTTCCAGCAGATGGCAACAGGTCCTCGGATGAGCTGCTGGTGGGAAGCTGGAAAACTTACATCTTCCCAAAACAATCTCAGGAAAATCTTTTCTGTAAGCATGCTCTTTCAGAAGATCCATAGAAAGCACCTCTAATGATCTCGGCTTTTGTGTGCCATCATTTTCTTAAGAGCAAAGAAAGAGGTTGTTGTTATAGGACTGAACATTTTTCAATTAAGGGTCCATCTTATTTGAGCCACTTTGTTCTGGGCAGTGGGGTACATGCTGTGGGAACAGTGCTGCCTTGCCCTGGAGATGTAGGCCGAGCAGTTTAATGTGCATTTTCCGCTCCAAACATGCTACATTTGTTTGATAGTAATAACTATAAATCAAGGTTTAGGGCTTCATAGCTACCAAAGGGAAATATCTATTTTAATTGATATTGCACAGTGTGATTGCTTATTACTACAGCTCTCCTCCCGCTGCCACCCCTACACACACTGGATTTCACATTGTGAAACTGCCCAGGCTGCAGAGGTCTCATAAATACTCATACCTATTAACGTAAGTATGCAATCGGCTCCTGATTAAAACCAGCATTTGCAAAGAAGAGACTTATGGTGCTTATGGTACCAGAGTCTACTTCTCAATTGTTTTATTAGTGCTTTTTCTTTTTAATTGTTGCACTAAACAGTGAAATGTGAATGCAGCTCATTATGAGCAAGAGTTAATCTACTGAGCAGTATGGTATATGTGTTTTATGTTGTCACGTTATCACTGATGTAGTTTATTGTGATGCTTCTTTTGCCAATACCGAGCAAATTCTTGGGCAAATGGTGAACAGTCTTGTTCCACTGACTTTGCTGTCAATTTACTGCAGGAGAGGTCAGTTACTTTCTTGGACTATATATATATATAAATAAATATGTGGGGGATGGTTTCAAGGTTTTCTTGTGGCTAATTGTCATTATTTAGGCACAATAAAATATACTTGATATAATAGAAAAGCATCAAGGCCTAATATGCAAATGCTGGGCACATCATGAAACAGAAAGCCTCCCAGGGACCTTCCTCTTTCAAGGCACTGTATTTGAAAATCAGTAACTAAAAAGGGGATGTATTGAAGGAAGATGCTAGGAGGTTGTTTATTCACCCCCTTAACACTAACCAGCGTGTAGTGTACTGCGGCCTGGTTGCGTGTCTGGCAACCCCCTCTCTTTCTCTTTTAAGCCTTCCCCAAAAGGAAACCAAAAGAGGAAGTGTGTGCTTTATGTCTGTGCGAAGTATCATCCAGAAAATGATTTCATCTCACACTTCCCCTGCTCCCATTGTACTTGCTCGAAACAAACTCATCAGACTGTCAGTCTCCTGACTTCCTGATTCACATTCGCTCCGTTCCCAGGAGGGAAAAGCTCTACATTGTGGAGTGACGAGCTCCTGGCTATAACCTACAGCAAGGTATGTCCTGTATGCTTAACCATGTTGTAGCTGGGCCTGACTTTCCAGGGGCTTGTTTTTCAGTCTGTTTCCAAACCCAGTGCCCTGAGTTTGGAGAAGCTGATCAAGGTAAGATTTGCTCACAGTAAAGAGGAATCATGTGCAAGATGACCAAGGGCTAGCTAAAAGGATTCCTCAGTTGGTCTGTTGGTATTTGGTAAGAAAGCCTGATGTGAGCTGGTGGGTGTTCAAATACATGGAGGACTGAGGCAGATGCCTCCCTCTAAACGCTGTTGTACATGGGAAAGGTGGTGGGGCTCCTAGTGAGACATCAGCAAGGACGTGTTTCTGTTGAACGGAGACTGGCTGATGAAGAGAGGGAAATCCATTTACGGTGCATTTCTGATGCGAAACAGCCTCTATTTAGCAGGTGATATGCAGCCTGCTGCTTGCCTTTTCATACCGGTGGTTTAATTTGCTGCGAATATACTTAGTGCGAGGAGCCTCCCCAGCGCGGTGCTTTCTGTGCGCGTACGGAGCCCCAAAACGCTCCCTGCTCCTCAGAGCATGGGATCTGCGCGGACAGCAAGCAAGGAAGCAGTGGTGGGGAGCGCGGGGCAGCGATGTCGCCGAGGTGGATCTCAACCAAGAGAGATGAGGAGAGAGGCCAAAGCAGGGAGAGCCGCGAGAAACTGCGCCCTGGGCAGCCAGTCTGCCCTGTGCCGGGCGATGCTCAGGGCCGGCTCTGGGCAGCCCGTGGCGCCCGTCCCGGCGGGCCAGGAAGGGGACAAGCGCCGCCGTGCGCGCGCGAGGCCGCCCGCCGCGAGGGGAAACGCGCCGCCTCCGCGGGCCGCGTGGGAGGGGAGACACGCTCGAGGCCACGACCGGGGACGGGGGAAGCCCCGGGGCGTCTCCAGAGCGGCCCGAAGGCCCCGCGCGCGCGGGGAGGCGGCGGCGGAAGCGCCGGGGCGGGCGCCCCCTGCGCCGGGGCGGGGCGAGCGCGGGGAGGGCGGACGCGGCCCGGCCCGGCCCGGCGCGACCCGCGCAGGCTCCGCCGGGACGCGCCGCTCGCGCCTCGCCGCGGCGCAGCTGGGCCGGAACCGGCCGCCGAGCAGCGGGCGCCCGGCGGCCTCGCAGCAGGACTTTGCCCCGCCGCGCTCTCGGGTCTCTATTTTTCCGTTCCGCGGGCCGGAAACCCCCCGGCTGCCGGGTCCGAGCGGGAGGCACCGGCGCGGCCGGGCATATGCGCCCGCGGGCCTAGAGGCGGCGGCGGCGGCCCGGCCCTGCGCGCCCCCGCCGCGGCGGGGCCGGCTGCGGGACATGGGCCCCGGCGGGCCGCGCCGCCCGCCCGCCGCGGGCCAGGGGCGCTGAGCGGCGGCGGGCACCGGGGCGCCCCGCTCCCGCCGAGCCCGTTCGGGCGCCTTCCCGGCGCTCCCGGCCTGCCGCCCGCGGGGATCCCGCCGCCCGCGGGGATCCCGCCGCGCGCCCTCCTGGCAGCTCCGCGCCGCTCCGCCGAGGACTTTCTGCTCCCGAAGACTTTGCTCCCCGCTGCGCGCCCTTGCCCCCCCTTTCCTTCGGGGTGACGGAGGCCTTGTTTTTTCGCTGGAGTTTTTTGCAACGCTTCCCTTCTCCCTTCCCTTCCTTGGGTGTTCAAGAAGAGTTTTGGAGTTGTGTTTTTCTTTTTCCCCACCCTTACCCTTGAACTGAATTTGTCTCTTCTGGAGCAAGGCTGGATCCCGAAGCTCAGCGCGTGCAGGCTGCAAAGCCCTGCTGATATTCCGGCAGTAAGAGTAAAATGCAGATTGGATAATACGACTTCTTGCCAAAGGCTCCAATGAGTGGCACACAGTCCACAATCACGGACAGGTCAGTACGAAATGGTTTTATGAAGCCTGGGCGCCGCTCGGGGCTCGTGCGCTTTGCCTTGTGATTTCAGGGACGGTTTCAAAGATTACTGGTCAGAGGAGATGGGGAAAGTGGGGTTAAATGGAGTTTGGAGTCTGGATACCCACCGAGGTGGCTGTCAAGGTGCTGGGGATGAGTTTGAACCTGATGTATTTCAAGTCAGGCTGTTTTTGGGCCTTGCAGTTCCTTGAAGGAATCTGAGATTCTCT